>NC_089840.1:154113512-154413512 GCF_035609145.1 Eleutherodactylus coqui
GATAGATAGATAGAAGGATATGAGATAGGAGATAGATATGAGATAGATAGATAGATATGAGATAGGAGATAGATAGATAGATAGATAGATAGATAGATAGATAGATAGATAGATAGATAGATAGATAGATAGATAGATATGAGATAGGGGATAGATAGATAGATAGATAGATATGGGATAGGAGATAGATAGATAGATAGATATGAGATAGATAAATATATATGAGATAGATAGATAGATATGAGATAGATAGATAGATAGATAGATAGATAGATAGATAGATAGATAGATAGATAGATATGGGATAGGAGATAGATATGGGATAGATAGATAGATAGATAGATCGATATGAGATAGATAAATAGATATGATATAGATAGATAAATAGATAAATATGAGATAGATAGATATGACATAGATTAATAGATATGGGATAGAAGATAGATACATAGATAGATACATAGATAGATATGAGATAGATAGATAGATAGATAGATAGATAGATAGATAGATATGGGATAGGAGGTAGATATATAGATATGAGAGAGATAAATAGATATGAGATAGATAAATAAATAGATATGAGATAGATAGATATGACATAGAAAGATAGATAGATGATAGATAAGTACATACATAGATATGTATTAGATAGATAGATAGATAGATAGATAGATAGATAGATATGAGATAGAAAATAGATAAGAGATAGATAGATAAATAGCCACACCACCCTCATGTCTATTTATAAGTGCGCCTGCCATGAGGAGCAACTGGAGGCACACAGTGCAGAGGGCTGGTAGGGCCAGGCAGCGACCCTCTTCGAAAGTGGGGGTGGGGGGGGGGGGCAATAGCCCACAATGCTGTTGAGAGTTGATAATAGATTGACGTTCCATCTTCATTCCAATCCCCTGCCATCTCCGTCAGGAGCTGCAAATGTGGGCATAATGGCGAGTCCGCTGCCAGCCCAGCACTTCTACACATCTCCACAATGCAGCAATACTCGGTGTGGGAAGTATGTGAGCGGGCCCTGGGTCAGCCTCTGTCCCAGCAAACACCTTGTGTGGCCCAAGGTGCTGCGAGTGACATAGCAATGGGGACTCCATGTGTCCACACACTACTCATTCTGTTTGGATGTCGGATACCTCATCGACAACGCAAGGGGTAAACCATCTGCACTCTGCACCCTACCCAAGTCTGTCAGTGTTTTGGAGACTGACAGATACAACTCCGCTATGGCAAGTCTGTGTGCACCCACAGCATGTGTGGCTAGCAGGAACCAACAGACGGTACATAAAGAAATCCCATTGCAGTGCCCCGGATAGCTGAGGTTACGTGAGAGGAAATACATGTTGGCTGCGACCCACACGCCACGCCCTAGACATTCTGTTTTTTTTTAAAGTGCCAGGCAGGTACAACTCAGCTGTGGCAAGTCTGTGTGCACCCACAGCATGAGAGGCTAGCAGGAACCCACAGACGGTACATAAAGAAATCCCATTGCAATGCCCCGGATAGCTGAGATTACGTGAGAGGAAATACATGTTGGCTGCGGCCCACACACCATGCCCTAGACATTTTGTTTTTTTAAAGTACCAGGCAGGTACAACTCTGCTATGGCAAGTCTGTGTGCACCCACAGCATGAGTGGCTAGCAGGAACACACAGACGGTAGAGAAAGAAATCCCATTGCAGTGCCCCGGATAGCTGAGGTTATGTGAGAGGAAATACATGTTGGCTGCGGCCCACACACCATGCCCTAGACATTCTGTTTTTTGTTTTTTTAAGTGCCAGGCAGGTATAACTCCACTATGGCAAGTCTGTGTGCACCCACAGCATGGGTGGCTAGCAGGAACACACAGACGGTACATAAAGAAATCCCATTGCAGTGCCCCGGATAGCTGAGGTTACATGAGAGGAAATACATGTTGGCTGCGGCCCACACGCCATGCCCAAGTCAGTCTGGGTTTTTTTGGGGGACAGATAGGTAGAACACCGCAATGGTAAGACTTAGTGCACCCATAGTATACACAGTCCCCTGTAATATTCCTGTAGCAAAGGTATAAGCTGACCCCAGTAACAGTTATGTTGCAGAAGTCTAGGGAGACCCTAGTAACATTTCTGTAGTAACAGTATAGACAGACCCCAGTAACATTTCATTAGCAGAAGTATAGGCAGACCCCTGTAACATTTATGTAGCAGCAGTATTGGCAGACCCCTGTAACATTTCAGTAGCAGCAGTATATGCAGACCCCTGTAACATTTCGTAGCAGCAGTACAGGCAGAGCCCAGTATTTGTAACATTTCAGTAGTTACAGTATAGACAGACCCCAGTAACATTTCTGTTGGAACAGTATAGACAGACCCCAGTAACATTTCATTAGCAGAAGTATAGGCAGACCCCTGTAACATTTATGTAGCAGCAGTATTGGCAGACCCCTGTAACATTTCAGTAGCAGCAGTATATGCAGACCCCTGTAACATTTCGTAGCAGCAGTACAGGCAGAGCCCAGTATTTGTAACATTTCAGTAGTTACAGTATAGACAGACCCCAGTAACATTTCTGTTGGAACAGTATAGACAGAGCCGAGTAACATTTCTGTAGTAACAGTATAGGCAGACCCCAGTAACGTTTCTGTAGCAGCAGTATAGGCAGACCCCTGTAACATTTCTGTAGCAGCAGTATAAGCAGACCCCCGAAACATTTATGTAGCAGAAGCATAGGCAGACCCCTGTAACATTTTTGTAGCAGCAGTATAGGCAGACCCCAGTACCATTTCTGTAGAAGTAAAGGGAGACCCCAGTAACATGTCTGTCGCCGCAGTATAAGCAGACCTCTGTAACATTTCTGTAGCAGAAGCATAGGCAGCCCTCAGTACCATTTTTGTAGCAGAAGTATACGCAGACCCCCTGTAACATTTACGTGGCAGAAGTATAGGCAGACCCCAGTAACATTCTTGTAGCAGAAGTATAGGCAGACTCCTGTGACATTTAAGTGGCAGCAGTATAGGCAGACCCCTGTAACATTTATGTGGCAGAAGTATAGGCAGACCCCAGTAACAGTTATGTAGCAGCAGTATAGGCAGACCCCAGTATCATTTCTGTAGCAGCAGTATAGGCAGACCCCACCACTATTTCTGTTGTAGATGTATAGGCAGACCCCAGTAACATTTTTGTAGCAGAACTATATACAGACCCCTGTATCATTTCTGTAGTAACACTATAGACAGATCCCAGTAACATTTCTGTAGCAGAAGTATAGGCAGACCCCTGTAGCATTCAAGTGGCAGCAGTATACGCAGACCCCTGTAACATGTAAGTGGCAGCAGTATAGGCAGACCCCTGTAACTTTCTTGTAGCAGAAGTATAGGCAGGCAGGCAGACCCCAGTAAAATTTCTGTAGTAATAGTGTAGGCCAACCTCTGAAACATTGGGATACCATGAGCGTAGGCGAAGGCCGGAAAAATTAGTAGGATAAGAGTGTAGGCGTGGGCCCCAAAAATTAGTGTACCAAGAGTACAAGTGTACCTCTGAAAAATTTATCAACCGAGAGGGCAGGTGAAACCCATAAACACTCTTTTAAAAATACAGCTCACTGTTGCTTAATTTGTAACAGAGCCTGGAGGCAGCCCTGTTGAAAAAATTGGTTCATGTAACAGTCTCAATACTTTTGAAACTTAGAAAAATTGTAAAAACATTGGTAGATGTAGATGAGCCTTTTGGGCCGCAGAAAAATTGGCCGTTCAGCGCCATGACATTTGTTTCTGGAGGAGGAGTAGCAGGAGGAGGACCAATGTCAGAGACAGATTGACAAAAGAGAAATGCCCCGTTTTCCCGGTGATACAGAAGAGCGCTTTTATCTGCGGTTGCAGCGAGAAGATTCTTTAGGTTCCGCTGCTCTCCGCTGGTGAAGAGAAGTCTGGGGAAATCCAGGCTTTGTTCATCTTTATGGGTGTAAGCATGTCGGCACTGGCAGTTGACAGGCGGGTACGCTTCTCCGTGATGATTCCCCCAGCTGCACTAAACACCCTCTCTGACAAGACGCCAGCGGCAGGACAAGCAAGCACCTCCAGGGCATACAGCGCAAGTTTGTGCCACGTGTCCAGCTTTGATACCCAATAGTTGTATGGAGCTGAGGCATCACGGAGGACGGTGGTACGATCGGCTATGTACTCCCTCACCATCTTTTTACAGTGCTCCCTCCGACTCAGCCTTGACTGGGGAGTGGTGATGCAGTCTTGCTGGGGAGCCATAAAGCTGGCAAAGGCCTTGGAGAGTGTTCCCCTGCCTGCGCTGAACATGCTGCCTGATCTCTGTGCCTCCCCTGCTACTTGAGCCTGGGAACTGCGCCTTCTGCCGCTAGCGCTGTCAGATGGGAAGTTTACCATCAATTTGTCCACCAGGGCCCTGTGGTATTGCATCACTCTCGAAGTGACGCACAGAGAGGTGTAAAAAATTATGCAATTATTGGCCTGCAGTTGGAGGCTGATAGCGGTTATGTAACGCACACTGCAGTACGAAAAAAATTACACGCAAGGCTGCAAAAAGGCCTAGCTGGGTAATAGTGAGCCACTACAACTCCCAGCGGCCACACAGTAAAATGCACACGGTCACAGGTAGCCCAAAGATGGACCGTTGGGGAACTTGTTGACAGGATTCTACACTACCACTGTCCCTGCCTCACCAGTACTGCCCCTATACTCTGTATAATTGACTGCAGACTGAGAATGCTATAGCCTGCACAGCCCAAGATGAAAAAAAATTTTTTTTTTGTGCAAAACTGCTCCCAGCAGCCACAACAGTAATGCACACAGTCAGATGTGGCCCTAAGAAGGACCGTTGGGGTTCTTGAAGATGCTAACAGTAGCCTAACACTCTCCCTATAGCAGGAACAGCAGGAACAGCACTCTCCCTAATCTCTGCCAGTGTGTGTCTGAGGCGAGCCGCGGGCAGGACCACTTTAAATACTTGGCGGTCACTTGATCTCACCAGCCACTCACTGCAGGGGGGTAGGATAGGGCTGGAATGTCACAGGAGAAAGTTGTAATGCCTACCCTGCATGTCTATTGGCTAGAAAATGGCGCAAAACATGCAGGGAAGGAAATGGAACTGACTCGAGTACCACGTGGTGCTCGTCTCGAGTAACGAGCATCTCAAGCACCCTAATACTCGAGTACATTCGCACGAGTACATTCGCTCATCTCCAATAGATAGATAAATAGGAGGTAGATAGAAAGATATGAGATAGGAGATAGAAAAATACATAGATAGACAGATAGATAGACAGGAGATAGATAGATTGATAGATAGAAGATAGATATGAGGTAGGAGATAGATAGATAATAGATATGAGATAGGACATAGATAGATTGATAGATAGATATGACATAGATAGATAGATAGAGAGATATGACATAGATAAATGGATATGAGATAAGAGATGGATGGATAGATAGATAAATAGATAAATATGAGATAGATAGATAGATAGATAGATAGATAGATAGATAGATAGATAGATAAGAGATAGATAGATTGATAGATATGAGATGGATAGATAGATAGATAGATAGATAGATAGATAGATAGATCGATCGATCGATCGATCGATCGATCGATAGATCGATCGATAGATAGATAGATTGATAGAAGGGAGATAGATTGATATGAGATTGATAGATAGATATCTAGATAGATAGATGATAGATAGATAGATAGATAGATAGATAGGAGATAGATAGATAAGAGATAGAGGAGACAGACAGACAGATACACACGCACATACACATATATACACCTACCCCGGGGCCTGGACGACTTCTCCATGTCACAGCAGCAGGAGAGGCAGACACTGCAGCTTCTGTTCAGCAGGAAGCTGGGGGGCAGCACATGATCACAGTGCCCTGCCGGCCCATGTGACTTCCTCCCTCCTCCTCCACCCTGCTCTTCCCGGCTTCCACTCAGGCTGGCCGTTCTGCCTGCAGCGTGATGGGAATCTTGCTGCAGAGAGGATGGCCAGCCATTAATGCACTGAATGTGCATATGGGTATGGTGGAGGGTGGCCTCGGGGCCCCCCTTAGCGCAGGGGCCGGGTCGCCACGGTGACCCCAGCAGTCCCCGATGCTACGCCTATGAGTAAGAGGAAACTTTATTACACTATGCAGCGTGAGATATTCTGGATATTTATAATTGTTTGAGCCCCTCAGGATTGAATGAAGCTCTAGAATATGGAAAATATTGATTTCATATTTTACATTCAATTTATTTTTATTATTTTATGATTGATTTTACATTTACTGATGAGCTGCTGAGAGAATGCCTGAGGCTGCAGCAGTAGACATGGAAGGAAGAACAAATTGAAGATCATGGAAAGACAAGCCCCTGCATGAAATGTACCATCAACAGATAGTTTAACCCCTTAAGGACCAAGCTGTTTTGTACTTCTGTTTTGCACTTTTTAGGGATTTTACCCATGTGGCGGTTTTTACTGCCCTATTTCGTTTCCTTTAGCTACCAAAATTATTTTTACTGCGTTTGCTTTTTTCTTTGACACATTTTTTAGTTTTATTGGGGGTAAAATGCTAAAAAAAAAGATTTTTTTTAACATTTAAAGTAATTTTTTAAAATGTATTATATTTATGCTAAAATAAAGTATGGACTTAGCCATTTTTAGCCTGACGAAGAGCCCGAGAGGTTTGCAAGCTCGCTATTACATCATGTATTTTTGTAAGCCATTAAAATTAGAGATGAGCGAGCACCAAAATGCTCGGGTGCTCGTTACTCGGGAAGAAATTATCGCGATGCTCGAGGGTTTGTTTCGAGTAACGAACCCCATTGAAGTCAATGGGCGACCCGAGCATTTTTGTATATCGCCGATGCTCGCTAAGGTTTCCATTTGTGAAAATCTGGGCAATTCAAGAAAGTGATGGGAACGACAGAGAAATTGATAGGGCAGGCGAGGGGCTACATGTTGGGCTGCATCTCAAGTTCCCAGGTCCCACTGTTAAGCCACAGTAGCGGCAAGAGTGGGCCTCCCCCCAACAATTTTTACTTCTCAAAAACCCTAATTAGCAATGCATACCTTAGCTAAGCACCACACTACCTCCAACAAAGCACAATCACTGCCTGCATGACACTCCGCTGCCACTTCTCCTGGGTTGCATGCTGCCCAACCCCCCCCCCCCCTGCACGACGCAGTGTCCACAGCTCACACCAAAGTGTCCCTGCGCAGCCTTCAGCTGCATTCATGCCACACCACCCTCATGTCTATTTATAAGTGCGTCTGCCATGAGGAGGGACCGCAGGCACACACTGCAGAGGGTTGGCACGGCTAGGCAGCGACCCTCTTTAAAAGGGGCGGGGCGATAGCCCACAATGCTGTGCAGAAGCAATGAGAAATATAATCCTGTGCCACCGCCATCAGGAGCTGCACACGTGGGCATAGCAATGGGGAACCTATGTGCCACACACTATTCATTCTGTCAAGGTGTCTGCATGCCCCAGTCAGACCGCGTTTTTTTATAAATAGTCACAGGCAGGTACAACTCCGCAATGGGTATTCCGTGTGCACCCACAGCATGGGTGGCTCCCTAGAACACACCGGCTGTACATAAATGTATCCCATTGAAGTGCCCTGGACAGCAGAGCTAACGTCAGATTAAATGCAGGTGGGCAAATAATTAATTGGATTACACTGTAGGCGAGGGCCCCAAAAAATTGGTGTACCAACAGTACTAATGTACGTCAGAAAAATTGCCCATGCCCAACCAAGAGGGCAGGTGAAACCCATTAATCGCTTTGGTTAATGTGGCTTTTTTTGTAACTAGGCCTGGAGGTAGCCCAGTTAAAATAAAAATTGGTTCAGGTGAAAGTTTCAACGCTTTAATGAGCATTGAAACGTATAAACATTGTTTACAAAAATTATATGACTGAGCCTTGTGGGCCTAAGAAAAATTGCCCGTTCGGCGTGATTACGTCAGGTTTCAGGAGGAGGAGCAGGAGGAGGAGGATGAATATTATACACAGATTGATGAAGCTAAAAGGTCCACGTTTTTGATGGTGATAGAGAACAATTCTTCCATCCGCGTGTGCAGCCTACGTATTGTTTAGGTATCGCTGCTGTCCGCTGGTGGAGAAGAGAAGTCTGGGGAAATCCAGGCTTTGTTCATCTTGATGAGTGTAAGCCTGTCGGCACTGTCGGTTGACAGGCGGGTACGCTTATCCGTGATGATTCCCCCAGCCGCACTAAACACCCTCTCTGACAAGACGCTAGCCGCAGGACAAGCAAGCACCTCCAGGGCATACAGCGCGAGTTCAGGCCACGTGTCCAGCTTCGACACCCAGTAGTTGTAGGGGGCAGAGGCGTCACGGAGGACGGTCGTGCGATCGGCTACGTACTCCCTCACCATCCTTTTACAGTGCTCCCGCCGACTCAGCCTTGACTGGGGAGCGGTGACACAGTCTTGCTGGGGAGCCAAAAAGCTGTCAAAGGCCTTAGAGAGTGTTCCCCTGCCTGTGCTGTACATGCTGCCTGATCTCTGCGCCTCCCCTGCTACCTGGCCCTCGGAACTGCGCCTTCAGCCACTAGCGCTGTCGGATGTGAATTTTACCATCAGTTTGTCCGCCAGGGTCCTGTGGTATAGCATCACTCTCTAACCCCTTTCCTCTTCGGGTATGAGAGTGGAAAGGTTCTCCTTATACCGCGGGTCGAGCAGTGTGTACACCCAGTAATCCGTAGTGGCCAGAATGCGTGTAACGCGAGGGTCACGAGAAAGGCATCCTAACATGAAGTCAGCCATGTGTGCCAGGGTACCTGTACGCAACACATGGCTGTCCTCACTAGTGAGAGGGATACATATATATCCTTGTAGGTAGAAAAGAAAACACTGGAATATATACATTTATATAGATATAGTTATATGCCTTTCTTTTTATGTATACTAACTTTATTCTCACATGTACTAACTCTATAAAAAACTTAATACGTCGCCTTACATCAGATATGCCAAGATGCTTTGCAAGGCAAACAGAGGAAGAATGTCCAAAGATACTGGATGAAGGATGAAGGTTAAAGTGGAGGAGGGAAGAGATATATGGAGAATGCATGCTTGGCCGTTTTCTTAGAATTGAGTGGGTGATTCTTTGCACTGGAGTTAATTGAATACGTGATTTTCTGTACATAAGCCAGAGGCGCCGTAGCAAGATAACGACTGTTTTCACTGTCTCAGGCCGGAAATCCGGACTTCCCATATATGGTTATGAGCCCATCACCCAATTCCTGGTGATGAGACAAAGGGTATAAGATCTCATGTAATCTGTAATAAAGCACAGCGAGAGCCATGTCCCGTGTGAGGAATGATAGCAGACCTCCGTGTGGTGTTTTCTTCTCTCCGCCGGCAGCGGGGCAAGTGGGGTGGGCCTGATTGGTGCTGTATTTAGAATTTTACCCTGACACTAGGAAGATCACTTTCAGGATCCTCCTCCTCCTCCTCCTCAGGCCATACACGCTGAAAGGATGACAGGCAAGCAGCATGGGTACCCTCAGCAGTGGGCCAAGCTGTCTCTTCCCCCTCCTCCTCATCCTCCTCATGCTCCTCCTCCTCCTCAACGCGCTGAGATATAGACAGGAGGGTGATCTGACTATCCAGCGACATACTGTCTTCCCCGCCTCTGTTTCTGAGCGCAAAGCGTCTGCCTTTATGCTTTGCAGGGAACTTCTCAAGAGGCATAGCAGAGGAATGGTGACGCTAATGATTGCAGCATCGCCGCTCACCATCTGGGTAGACTCCTCAAAGTTTCCAAGGACCTGGCAGATGTCTGCCAACCAGGCCCACTCTTCTGTAAAGAATTGAGGAGGCTGACTCCCACTGCGCCGCCCATGTTGGAGTTGGTATTCCACTATAGCTCTACGCTGCTCATAGAGCCTGGCCAACATGTGGAGCGTAGAGTTCCACCGTGTGGGCACATCGCACAGCAGTCGGTGCACTGGCAGATGAAACCGATGTTGCAGGGTGCGCAGGGTGGCAGTGTCCGTGTGGGACTTGCGGAAATGTGCGCAGAGCCGGCGCACCTTTCCGAGCAGGTCTGACAAGCGTGGGTAGCTTTTCAGAAAGCGCTGAACCACCAAATTAAAGACGTGGGCCAGGCATGGCACGTGCGTGAGGCTGCCGAACTGCAGAGCCGCCACCAGGTTACGGCCGTTGTCACACACGACCATGCCCGGTTGGAGGCTCAGCGGCGCAAGCCAGCGGTCGGTCTGCTCTGTCAGACCCTGCAGCAGTTCGTGGGCCGTGTGCCTCTTCTCTCCTAAGCTGAGTAGTTTCAGCATGGCCTGCTGACGCTTGCCCACCGCTGTGCTGCCGTGCCGCACGACACCGACTGCTGGCGACGTGCTGCTGCTGACACATCTTGATTGCGAGACAGAGGTTGCATAGGAGGAGGAGGAGGAGGGTGGTTTAGTGGAGGAAGCATACACCGCCACAGATACCACCACCGAGCTGGGGCACGCAATTCTGGGGGTGGGTAGGACGTGAGCGGTCCCAGGCTCTGACTCTGTCCCAGCCTCCACTAAATTCACCCAATGTGCCGTCAGGGAGATATAGTGGCCCTGCCCGCCTGTGCTTGTCCACGTGTCCGTTGTTAAGTGGACCTTGGCAGTAACCGCGTTGGTGAGGGCGCGTACAATGTTGCGGGAGACGTGGTCGTGCAGGGCTGGGACGGCACATCGGGAAAAGTAGTGGCGACTGGGAAATGAGTAGCGCGGGGCCGCCGCCATCATACCTTTGAAAGCCTCCGTTTCCACAACCCTATACGGCAGCATCTCCAGGCTGATAAATTTGGCTATGTGCACATTTAACGCTTGAGCGTGCGGGTGCGTGGCGGCGTACTTGCGCTTGCGCTCCAACACTTGCGCTAGCAACGGCTGGACGGTGCGCTGAGAGACATTGGTGGATGGGGCCGAGCACAGCGGAGCTGAGGGTGTGGGTGCAGGCCAGGAGACGGTAGTGCCTGTGTCCTGAGAGGGGGGTTGGATTTCAGTGGCAGGTTGGGGCACAGGGGGAGAGGCAGCGGTGCAAACCGGAGGCGGTGAACGGCCTTCGTCCCACCTTGTGGGGTGCTTGGCCATCATATGTCTGCGCATGCTGGTGGTGGTGAGGCTGGTGGTGGTGGCTCCCCGGCTGATCTTGGCGCGACAAAGATTGCACACCACTGTTCGTCGGTCGTCTGCACTCTCAGTGAAAAACTGCCAGACCTTTGAGCACCTCGGCCTCTGCAGGGTGGCATGGCGCGAGGGGGCGCTTTGGGAAACAGTTGGTGGATTATTCCGTCTGGCCCTGCCTCTACCCTTGGCCACCGCACTGCCTCTTCCAACCTGCCCTGCTGCTGCCCTTGCCTCCCCCTCTGAAGACCTGTCCTCAGTAGGCGTAGCAAACCAGGTGGGGTCTGTCACCTCATCGTCCTGCTGCTCTTCCTCCGAATCCTCTGTGCGCTCCTCCCTTGGACTTACTCCAATTACTACTACCTGAGTGATAGACAACTGTGTCTCATCGTCATCGTCCTCCTCACCCACTGAAAGCTCTTGAGACAGTTGCTGGAAGTCCCCAGCCTCATCCTCCGGACCCGGGGAAGTTTCCAAAGGTTGGGCATCGGTCATGACAAACTCCTCCGGTGGGAGAGGAACCATTGCTGGCCATTCTGGGCAGGGGCCCGGGAACAGTTCCTGGGAGTCTGCCTGCTCCTCAGAATGTGTCATTGTAATGGAGTGAGGAGGCTGGGAGGAAGGAGGAGCAGCAGCCAGAGGATTCAGAGTTGCAGCAGTGGACGGCGCAGAACTCTGGGTGGTCGATAGATTGCTGGATGCACTTTCTGCCATCCACGACAGGACCTGCTCACACTGCTCATTTTCTAATAAAGGTCTACCGCGTGGACCCATTAATTGTGAGATGAATGTGGGGACGCCAGAAACGTGCCTCTCTCCTAATTCCGCAGCAGTCGGCTGCGATACACCTGGATCAGGAGCTCGGCCTGTGCCCACACCCTGACTTGGGCCTCCGCGTCCTCGGGGCCTACCCCTACCCCTCAGCATGGTGTATTACCAGTAGTGCAGAAACAGAACGCTGTAATTAAATGTACCGCTTATTGGCCTGTGGTTGGAGGCTGACTTCGCTTACGGAACGCACAGCAGAGGCAGGAAAGAATTTTGCGCAAGCCTGCTGTAACACTTAGCTGGCTGCGTATGAATTAGGAGAACTACCCCCAGCAGAGACCCAGTACACTTGTGGACAGGAATACAGCGCTGATGTAAGAGGCAACACAGAGGCAGAAAAGAATTTTGCGCAAGCCTGCTGTAACACTTAGCTGGCTGCGTATGAATTAGGACAACTACCCCCAGCAGAGACCCAGTACACTTGTGGACAGGAATACAGCGGTGATGTAAGAGGCAACACAGAGGCAGAGAAGAAGTTTGCGCAAGCCTGCTGTAACACTTAGCTGGCTGCGTATGAATTAGGACAACTACCCCCAGCAGAGACCCAGTACACTGAGGACGGTCACAGGCAGCCCAAATAGATTTTTTTTCCCAAATGTTTTTGGAAAGGCCCACTGCCCATATACACTAAATATGTCTTCTGTCCCTGCCTCACCACTACTGGCCCTGGACAATGTAAAATTACTGCAGGGCGCAATGCTCTGCACGGCCGATATACGAAAAAAAAATGTGCAACACTGCTAAAAGCAGCCTCCACAATACTGCACACGGTTAGATGTGGCCCTAAGAAGGACCGTTGGGGTTCTTGAAGCCTAAAATAACTCCTAACACTCTCCCTATAGCAACTTCAGCAAGACAGCACTTTCCCTGAACTATGTCAGAATGTATCTGTGGCGAGCCGCGGGAGGGGCCGATTTATATACTGACATTTATATGTGACACCTGATCTCGCCAGCCACTCACTGCAGGGGGGTGGTATAGGGCTTGAACGTCACAGGGGGAAGTTGTAATGCCTTCCCTGTCTTTCTATTGGCCAGAAAAGCGCGCTAACGTCTCAGAGATGAAAGTGAAAGTAACTTGAACATCGCGTGGTACTCGTCTTGAGTAACGAGCATCTCGAACACGCTAATACTCGAACGAGTATCAAGCTCGGACGAGTACGTTCGCTCATCTCTAATTAAAATGTATCATATCTACAAGATTATGTGGTTTCTCTTGCTGGGAACAATCACATTTTCCATAGCTACAAGCATTACCGTGCAAAATCGTGAGGGAATTAGTAAAGTATCACTGAATGCAGCGATTGCATAACAATTCCACAGCACAAACATAACAGCCCAAAATTTTGGGTTTGCACAAGACACTTGTGTGATAAAGTACCTGTTTTTAATTCTCTCTCCTACATTTGCCATGGGTGCATCCACACTAGGCCTGTATGGATAACCTCTGTGCGACATTGTTTCAGTAGGAGGAGTTGTCATCTTCATTTTCCCTTTGGGTTCCACATTGGTATAGTGGACGCATTCTGTGTAGACTATTGTGAATGAGTGGTTTTTTTATTACGCGCAGTAGTTTTGTTAAGGGTGGCATGATTAGTATACTCACTCCTGGCCTTAACATTGTCGCGTCAGCACTAGGCCCGTATGGAGACGTCTTGTGTGATGTATTGTCAGTCGAAGCGGCTGATATCTTTTTATGCTCTATGGGTCTAGAGGACCCATTTTTTTAAGGGGGGGGGGGTTCTGTCGCATTGTACTCCTGGGACCTGTAGTTCTATGGCTTACCAGGAGCACACTTTCACAGGTGTGGGATGAGTGAGCTGTCTAGCTGTGTGGATTGCTCCAGTCAGATAACTTCCAACCCCTTTTACTAGAGGGTGCTGGACATTTATCCATTATCTCATTCCTTCTCAGTACTTGCTGTTTTCTGTTATGCATGTTCCTTGTTCATGTTGTTTCCTCCACCTTCCAGAAGATAGTTTGGACACCTGATCTACCAGTCTGCATGTTCTTTGGCTCCTTCTCCCTTCCCTTTTATCAGGTGCGGCCTCCAGACATTGGATGTCCTTTATTCTGTCATTTGGGTGATGTCTATATTAAAATTGCCCTAAAAGTAATAAGTCAGCACCCCCAAAACCATACTAAAATCTAACCTATAGCCACCTAACATGTTTGGTCTTGCAGCGTCTTCAAGGGAACAACAACCAGGGCCATAGCCACCAGTATCACAATTGCCGTTTGTCAAGATTGTCTCACATCATTATTTGTTGCTGTCTTGTTTCTGTTCTGAATTGGCTACTCGAAAGTATGTTCTGCCTCTATTCTATTTAAGAGTTATCACTTCAGCACTCGGCTCACTATAGCCCTGGTTGTTGTTGCCCCTAAGGATGCCGCAAGCACTGGGAGAGGATCGCAATCCCCTGCTGCAGCTGTGACAGCTGTAGAGGGGGTTCCTTCATCCAGGGGTTTCACCTTGTTTTCAATGTGGTTGGCGGCAGCAGTGCCGACCCCATTGAAAAAATAGTGAGAACATTGCAATCCTCTGCCGCTGCTGTGACTCCCTTCATCCCCATGGGGACTCCCCTCATCACTAAACACCCTGCCACTGCTGTCACAGTGTTCAGTGATGAGGGGACTCTTGCAGGTATGAAGGAATGCCCTGCTGCTGCTGTCACAGCAGCAGCAGGAGATAATGATGTTCTCACTATGTTTGCAATGGGGCCAGTGCTGCTGCTGCTGCCAGCCCCACTAAGAACATTGTGAAACCCCTGGATGAAAGAATCCCCTGCTGCTGCTGTGACAGCAGCAGCAGGATATCAATTGGGCCGGCGCTCCATGCTGCCCCATTGAAAGCAATGGGATGAAGGGAATCCCCGCAGTGATCCGCCTCGCATCCAGGAGTTTTTAGAAGGTTTACAAAAATTATATCGGTCCGTGAATCAAAACCCAATATCGCTCATGCCAGTGGGCAGGAGCCCTAAGACACATGCTAAACACTGATACAAAAGCACAAAAATAGTCAGAACCCAGAAGTTTTGAGATTCTGTTCTTTGGAACGATCTAACGGAACTAAAACATTTCGAGCCTCTGGTTAGCAGTATATCTGGAAGAGTAAGAAAGAATATGCCTACAGTGAAGTAAGATGGTGGCTCAGTGATGCTTTGGGACTGCTTTACTTCTAATAGCACTGGAGACCTGCATAGTGTAGAAGGCAAGAAGGATTCATTCAAGTATCAGGAAATCTTAGGAGAAAAAAAATCACACCTTCTGTGAGGAATCTGAAGCTTGGGCATCATTGGAAATTCCAAGAAGACATTGAGCCAAGCAAACCAAAGCCTGATTTCAGAATAAGTCCTGAATGATTCTGGAGTGTCCATTACAAGTCATCTGACTTGAATCCCAAAGAATATCTTTGCTGCAATTTGAAGAAGGTAGTTGCAGCAGACATTACTTCAATAAAGTAAGGGGCTTAAAAGCCTATTAGGAACCCTAACAGGCAGCTGAAGTAACAGATGGAGCAAATAATCCAATCGTCAACAATAAGCTTAATTTTGAGGTTGAATCATTCAATACATTCGCTTAAGGAGAATCAGTGCTGCATTCACTTGAACTCATTTTGAGAACACTGCATCACAGGTTTGAATATTCTACCAATATAGATCTCTTTGTTCACAACACTGCTACAGATCGCTGGTCTTTACAGGAATAATCTCTAGCACAACACAGAGATTTTGCAAATTATTGTGCTTCACAAATATGCACAGTTGCTAAGCTTTGTTGCAGGCCACTCTGGTAACATACAGTCTCTTAACTTTTGGTAGATTTCTCTTGGCTCTGTGGACACTTAACATGTTAGTGTTTTTCCATTTACAATCCTTGTCAGCAAAATAGCAACAAATGACTGAAGCTATCTCAGTTTCCATGGTCAAATGTTTGGGTAGGGACTCCTCACACACCTCACATGGCTCTGCAACTCCCAAGTCTCACACAGGTTTCCAGGACTTCACTGATAGTTGTAAACTCCACCACATCCAACCTTGCATCACCTGCTCTGCTTGCACTTTTCACCACCATTTTCAACACAAGAACAACTTAGGTGCCACATCCTGCCTTGTGTACCTCAGTCAAACACCGTGCAGGGTGGAACATGTCCTCCCCTTTGCTCACTCACAAACCCCACCCCAAAAGTAAGTGACCCCCTATGTTATGTGCCTAATCTAATTCTCTAATTTCCCAATGTAGTACAAACATGAAATTTGGCACAAGCATTCTTTAGGTCATAAATAGAAAGAGTAAAGGGGTCACAACTTGATTATTCAATTATAAATGCAAAAGTAAGTGCACCCCCTCTGTTATGTCACTTCCCGATGTCGTACAAATGTGAAATTTGGCACGACCATTCTTTAGGTCCTAAATAGTAAAAGTAAAGGGGTCGCAACTTGATTATTCAAGTAAGCAAACCCCCATGTTATGTACATAACCTAACTAATCTAATTCTCTTACTTCCCGGTGTTGAAATTCGGCATGACCATACCTTTAAATCCTAAATACGAAAAGTAAAGGGGTTGCAACCTGATTATTCAATTTTAAGTCTAAAAGTAAGTGACCCCCTATGTTATGTACCTAATCTAATTCTCTAACTTCCTGGTCTCGCACAAGCTTGAAGTTTGCACGAACATTCTTGAGGTTCTAAATAGCAACAGTAAAGGGGTCACAACTAGAGATGAGCGAACGTGTTCTTAACGAACACTTACGCACCCGGACACCGGCTTTACCGAGGACTTCAGTGTCCGCGCGTAAAGATTCGGGGGGCGCCGGGGGGCGGGGAGAGGCGCGGCGGTGCGGGCGGCAGCAGCGGGGAACAGGGGGGAGCCCTCTCTCTCTCCCTCTCCCCCCCACTCCCCACCGCACCCCCCCGCGCTGCCACAGCGACCCCCGAACTTTTTTCGCCCGAGCACGGAATTGCTCGCAAAGTTCGGTGTTCGGGCGAAAAGGGGCGGAGCCGAACACGTTCGCTCATCTCTAGTCACAACTTGATTATTCAATTCTAAGACTAAAAGTAAGTGACCCCCTATGTTATGTAACTTCCCGGTGTCATGCAAATGTGATATGTGGCACAACCATTGTTTAGGTCGTAAATAGAAAAATTAAAGGGCTCGCAACTTGATTATTCTGTTCTGAGTGCAAAAGCAAGTGACCTTGAATGTTATGCACCTTCTCGATGTCATACAAACGTGAAATGTGGCATGACCATTCTTTAGGTCGTAAATAGAAAAAGTAAAGGGCTCGCAACTTGATTATTCAGCTCTAAGTGCAAAAGTGACCTTGAATGTTATGCAACTTCCCGGTACCGTACAAATATGAAATGCGACAACCATTCTTTAGGTTGTAAATAGGAAAAGTAAAGGGGTTGCAACTTGATTATTCAATTCTAAGTGCAAAAGTAAATTACCTCCTGTTTTATTTACCTAATCTAATTATTTAAGTTCCTGATGACATATAGAAATGTGAAATTTGGCACAACCCTTATTTAGGTCCTAAATAAGAAAATTAAAGGGGTTGCAACTTGATTATTCAATTCTAAGTACGAAAGTAAGTGAACACCTATGTAATGTAACTAATAACACACATCTGAACTGCACAAACATAAACTTTGCCACAACCATTCTTTACGTCCTAAATAGGAAAAGTATATTCAATTCTAATCATGAAAAACTTTGATACATGAGATAGTTTTTTTTTCTCAGAAACCCTAAATCCTAGGGAAATGATTTGTATCCTGAGCAGAATCTACCTCACCTCAATGTTTATATACTTAGGAAGATCTAACGCTCCTCTATGTGTATATACTAAATAGAATCTACCTCACCTCTATGTGTATATACTAAGGAAAATCTAACTGACCTCTGTATGCATATATTAAGCAGAATATAATGGACCGCTGTGTGTATGTACTGAAGATAATATAACTGATCTCTGTGTATATACTGTGAACAATCTAACTGACCTCTGTGTACATATACTGAAAGGTTGTAAAGTACATAAGAAAGCAGCCATGGACTGCATGGCTAGAGTACGCCTTTAAGGCTAAGAAGGGGCTTCAACCACCAGTCTGGAGTTAAATTTGAATAAAAAGGGGCATTACCTTCAGGTGTAAAAAGTAAGGAGAGTGGGAGGGGTGGTACATTCTGCAGAGGGACATTGGTACATGCAGTCTGAGGAGAATCTAATCTTTATTCCTCAGTTCCTCTGAAGTAACCACGACTTCATAAAATTTTCTGTGCGAAAAAACACGTAAACACCTGTACCAAATTAACTCGGATGAAGCTGTGTATATTAGCTAGTTAAATATAAGCAACTCCTCTGGAGTCTCTGAATCCAAAGTTATATATTTAAGAAACAGTACACTTGAAATACAGCACACACTCAGCTTGCACTCTTACTTATGTTTTGATTTATATAGCACTTGTCTGTAGTGCTTCTGTTCCTCCTCTGTTTTGAAAAGACACTGGAAGTTCCACAGAGACAATTTATCACACCCTGATTGAGTAACCCTGTCTTTAATCGCTCACCTGTGCAAAGCAATGGAGACAGCAACCCACAAGCAGACTGTATGCTTTAAATGTAACAATGTTTGACAACGTAAATAAGGAAGATGAAACCATACCTGTGCAGCGCCACCTATTGGATGGCAGCATTCCTGCAAATCAATGTCCGACCCTTTATACAGGTCTTTGCAACAATGATTGGGAATTGAAAACCAAGCCAGAATTCATACACAGAGAGCTGTTTCGGGGTTTTGCCAATCATCAGTGTGCAATAGAATTCTGGCTTGGCTAGTGAGAGGCCTGTGACATGGGTCAGGAGGAGTAGCATTTCTACTTAAGGAAAGCACCTAGAAGGCGAGTGAGGAGACTTATAAGGCTATTCATGCTCTTTGAAAATGTATGCAACTAAGAAAGATGGAACAACACCTATTGGATGGCAGTATTTCTGTAAATCAATGTCCAAAACTTTATACAGGTTGATGAGAGGCAAACACCCCAAAACAGCTGTCTGTGGATTCTACGAAAAAAAAGTTTGCTACTTTGTTAGCCAGTAGAGCAAAATGTGATTGTTTTCAGTAAGAGAAACCAGGTAATGTTGTAGATATTATGCTTTTTAATGGCTAACAAAAATTCACAATGTTATAACAAGCTTTAAAACCTACTTAGGGTTCATATATATATACACAAACATACATATGAAAAAGGCACAGACATGGTGTGATTAATTTGCAATACCAGAACAGGATGAGCAGAGGAGTAATTAATCCACTGATAAGGGATGTGAAAGTTTTATGATACTAAATTGGTGTTAGGGGTTACAATCCTGTGTGTTATCTCTGCTACAGATTTCTCATATTCTCCACTGATGCAAAAAGCCCCATCTGAGGTTCATTCTGTTCTTAAGAGTATCAAGGATAGTTATAAACTTGAACTCCCAAAGTCGTCTATGACGTAACTTTCATATGTTGTGTTTCATATGTTGTGTCCGTGACTAGAAAAATGCTTTGCTACAAGTAATCTGGTTGTTCTTTCTTTAATTGTGTGGCAATGAGATGTCATCCTGGCTTTAAGTTTGTGTCCTGTTTCTCCAACATAAAGGCCCCCAAGAGGACATTTACTGCACAGTATCGGGTACACAACATTGGACGTAGAACATATGAATGTCCCCAGGATCTTATAGTTCTGCTGTGTGTTGGGGATTTGTATCTTGTTTGTGGTCAGTACATATGAGCAGGTCTTGCTGCTGCTTACATTGCAGGGATAAGTTCCTTTTTGTGTATCAGAGGGCAATGCACTCCTGATTATAAACTTCCTCAGACCTGGGGGTTGCCTATAACACAAAAGGGGAGGGTCTGGGAATATTTTCAGATGGTCATCCTTGTGTAGGGTATGATGGAGTTTCTTTTCAGTTTTCCTTAGTACCTCTAGCTGTAAATTGTAGGTCACTACTAGAGGTAGATGACCATTTTCTTCCTTCTCTGTGTATTGGAGTAGTTGATTTCTGGGTATCCTGGTTGCTCTGGTGATTTCGTCATCAATTGAGATAGGATGGTGGCCGTGATTTAAAAATGTCTATTTAAGATGGTTTCTCTCTGTCTGTTGGGTTGGAGCAGATGTGTTTGTATCTGATGGCCTGGCTATAGACGATGGACTTTTTGATGTGTTTAGGATGGGAACTGTCCCATCTGAGGTATGTGGGCTGATCAATC
The DNA here is from genome assembly GCF_035609145.1 of Eleutherodactylus coqui. NCBI lineage: Eukaryota > Metazoa > Chordata > Amphibia > Anura > Eleutherodactylidae > Eleutherodactylus > Eleutherodactylus coqui. The sequence continues at coordinate 154,133,751 of NC_089840.1, forward strand.
GGTTTTCGTCACAGGGCTGTATGAATTCTGGCTTGGTTTTCAATTTCCAAAAATTGTTACAAAGACTTGTATAAATGGGGGGAATCTGTCTGTTTGTGTCATACAGGCCAGCTTTCGTTTGTTATATTGCTGAAATAAAATAAAAGCTGTTCTGTGATTGGTTCCTATGGACAACACAGATTTTTTAAAAATCTGAATCCATGTTAATGTGTCTTTCGTTCAAGTTTTATCCCTGAATTGCCCGGAATTTCATTGAAGCGTTCAGAGGAGTTTTTGCCTGAAAATCATCTTACATTTGTGGGTAAAATGCATATTGATGAGCGCAATATGAGGCCGAGTTTCTGAGCCCGATATAGCGCTCACCCATGTGAAGGTAGACTTAGAGATGGATTATGGAGAGGGGACAGCTGGTGATGAATGTCAAATACAGGTCATACAATGGCCAGAAGTAATGCTACAGCTCATGTATACACTACAGCTTATACTACAGTCACCTGAAGTAACAGGTTCTCTTTAAGATGGGGATTTAATACAGCACCACATAGCAAAACGTCTAGCACCTTTTTTTATTTCCTACTTTTATTTTTGTTTAGTAGCCATTACCTGAGCTGTAGTCTGTCGTAAGATTTCCTGCGTGTCGCGGTTGATGTGTTGGAGCCCCGGGACTGCCTTGGACTAAAAGAAAAAAAAGTCTTACATGTCAAATGCTTGAAATAAAGACTGAAGTTTACTGTAAACCAAAGAAATTATAATTAAAGTCTGAAATATATAACCGCTCAGTCTGCACATTACTCTGAATCCAGTGGGTGACGAGCAGGTACAGTATTAGTAGAGTTCTTTAGACCAGATTCACACATGTATTTTTTGATGCAGATTTTAGATAGGCAACTATTACTATTGTTTGATGCATAACGTCTGCTATTAGGGAGACATTATTGGGGGTTAAAAAGAGGGATAATAAATCTGTGCGTATTCCCTTTTTCTCCACGTTTGGTCTGACAAGAGGCAAAATCTCACAAATCTTGAAAAGGCACTGGCATATCCTGTCGGATTGTTTTCCCAAAATAAAGAATTTAAGTTGCCTCCGATTATAGCTTATCGTAGGGGACCCAATTTGAAGGAATTGCTAGTTCATACTGCGCGGGGTGTTAACAACACTTTGCCCAAGCAATGGACATTTGCCCCTTTAAAGAAAGGTAATTTCCCTTGTCTTTCCTGTTTGTGCTGCGTGAATTCGGTTAAGGGGGATAGATTTTCTCACCCTCTGACAGGTGAAGTGTTTTACATAAAGGACAGATTTACGTGTTCATCGTCTTTTGTAATTTACACCATCATATGCCCTTGCGGCCTCCTATATGTGATGCCCTTGCGGCCTCCTATATGTTGGCGAGACCACCATGGAGGTCCGCAACAGAATTAACGGTCATAAGAGAACCATTAAGACCGGGAAGATTCAATTACCTGTCGCCAAACACTTTGTAGAGAGAGGACATTCAGTAAGCCAGCTTCGGTATCGAGTAATCGACCACGTACCTTGTAACCGGAGGGGTGGTGATAGGGAGAATCAACTAAAAATTAAGGAACTCAGATGGATTCACACATTGGATATGCTTCAACCACGAGGGTTGAATCTTGATTATAATCCGTTATCCCTTATGTAGACACACCAATTCTCTGTATATTTTAACACTTGAGCAGCACATTAGAGGAGGAGAGCTCATTATTAGAGATGAGCGAACGTACTCGTCTGAGCTTGATACTCGTTCGAGTATTAGCGTGTTCGGGATGCTCGTTACTCGTAACGAGTACCACGCGATGTTCGAGTTACTTTCACTTTCATCTCTGAGACGTTAGCGTGCTTTTCTGGCCAATTGAAAGACAGGGAAGGCATTACAACTTCCCCCTGCGACGTTCAAGCCCTATACCACCCCCCTGCAGTGAGTGGCTGGCGAGATCAGGTGTCATCCGAGTATAAAAATCGGCCCCTCCCGCGGCTCGCCTCAGATGCGTTGTGAGATAGCTGAGGGACAGTGGTATCGTGTTGGAACTGCTATAGGGAGAGTGTTAGGAGTTAGTGTAGGCTTCAAGAACCCCAACGGTCCTTCTTAGGGCCACATCTAACCGTGTGCAGTAGTGTTGAGGCTGCTTTTAGCAGTGTTGCACTTTTTTTTTTTTTTGGTATATCGGCCGTGCAGAGTATTGCGCCCTGCAGTAATACTACAGGGAGAGAAGTGGTGGTTAGGCAGGGAGAGCGTTAGGAGTTAGTGTAGGCTTCAAGAACCCCAACGGTCCTTCTTAGGGCCACATCTAACCGTGTGCAGTAGTGTGGAGGCTGCTTTTAGCAGTGTTGCACTTTTTTTTTTTTTTGGTATATCGGCCGTGCAGAGCATTGCGCCCTGCAGTAATACTCCAGGGACAGAATTGTGTAGGCAGGGACAGAAGACATATATTATAGATTGAATATACGCAGTGGTCGTTTTGAAAAAAATCTTGAAAAAAAATCTATTTTGCCTGCCTGTCACTGTGCTCAGCGTTCTGGGTCCGTGTCTGCTGGGTGTAGTAGTTCTACAAATAAATACGCAGTCAGCTAAGTGTTACAGCAGGCTTGCGGCAAATTATTTCCTGGCTCTGAAATCACCGGTCTGTTGCAGTTAATAACAGTGCAACACTGCAGTTCCGTGACACAGTCCAGGGACTGAATTGTGCAGGCAGGGACAGAAGACATATATTATAGATTGAATATACGCAGTGGTCCTTTTGAAAAAAATCTTGAAAAAAAATCTATTTGGCCTGCCTGTCACTGTGCTCAGTGTTCTGGGTCTCTGCTGGGTGTAGTAGTTCTACAAATAAATACGCAGCCAGCTAAGTGTTACAGCAGGCTTGCGGCAAATTATTTCCTGGCTCTGAAATCACCGGTCTGTTGCAGTTAATAACAGTGCAACACTGCAGTTCCGTGACACAGTCCAGGGACAGAATTGTGTAGGCAGGGACAGAAGACATATATTATAGATTGAATATACGCAGTGGTCCTTTTGAAAAAAATCTTGAAAAAAAATCTATTTGGCCTGCCTGTCACTGTGCTCAGTGTTCTGGGTCTCTGCTGGGTGTAGTAGTTCTACAAATAAATACGCAGCCAGCTAAGTGTTACAGCAGGCTTGCGGCAAATTATTTCCTGGCTCTTAAATCACCGGTCTGTTGCAGTTAATAACAGTGCAACACTGCAGTTCCGTGACACAGTCCAGGGACAGAATTGTGTAGGCAGGGACAGAAGACATATATTATAGATTGAATATACGCAGTGGTCCTTTTGAAAAAAAATCTTGAAAAAAAATCTATATTGCCTGCCTGTCACTGTGCTCAGTGCTCTGGGTCCGTGTCTGCTGGGTGTAGTAGTTCTACAAATAAATACGCAGCCAGCTAAGTGTTACAGCAGGCTTGCGGCAAATTATTTCCTGGCTCTGAAATCACCGGTCTGTTGCAGTTAATAACAGTACAACACTGCAGTCTCCGTGACACAGTCCAGGGACAGAATTGTGTAGGCAGGGACAGAAGACATATATTATAGATTGAATATACGCAGTGGTCCTTTTGAAAAAAATCTTGAAAAAAATCTATTTGGCCTGCCTGTCACTGTGCTCAGTGTTCTGGGTCCGTGTCTGCTGGGTGTAGTAGTTCTACAAATAAATACGCAGCCAGCTAAGTGTTACAGCAGGCTTGCGCCAAATTATTTCCTGGCTCTGAAATCACCGGTCTGTTGCAGTTAATAACAGTGCAACACTGCAGTTCCGTGACACAGTCCAGGGACAGAATTGTGTAGGCAGGGACAGAAGACATATATTATAGATTGAATATACGCAGTGGTCTTTTTGAAAAAAATCTTGAAAAAAAATCTATTTTGCCTGCCTGTCACTGTGCTCAGTGTTCTGGGTCCGTGTCTGCTGGGTGTAGTAGTTCTACAAATAAATACGCAGCCAGCTAAGTGTTACAGCAGGCTTGCGCCAAATTATTTCCTGGCGTTCCGTAAGCGAACTCAGCCTCCAACCACAGGCCAATAAGCGGCACATTTAATTACAGTGTTGTGTTTCTGTATTCCTGGTAATACAGCATGCTGAGGGGTAGGGGTAGGCCTAGAGGACGTGGGCGCGGCCGAGGACGCGGAGGCCCTAGTCCGGGTGTGGGCACAGGCCGAGCTCCTGATCCAGGTGTATCGCAGCCGACTGCTGCGGGATTAGGAGAGAGGCACGTTTCTGGCGTCCCCACATTCATAGCACATTTAATAGGTCCACGCGGTAGACCTTTATTAGAAAATGAGCAGTGTGAGCAGGTCCTGTCGTGGATGGCAGAAAGTGCTTCCAGCAACCTATCGTCCACCCAGAGTTCTGCGCCGTCCACTGCTGCAACTCAGAATCCTCTGGCTGCTGCTCCTCCTTCCTCCCAGCCTCCTCACTCCATGAAAATGAGACATTCTGAGGAGCGGGCAGACTCCCAGGAACTGTTCTCGGGCCCCTGCTCAGATTGGGCAGCAGTGGTTCCTCTCCCACCAGAGGAGTTTATCATGACTCATGCCCAACCATTGCAAAGTTCCCGGGGTCCGGAGGATGAGGCTGGGGACTTCCGGCAACTGTCTCAAGACCTTTCAGTGGGTGAGGAGGCCGATGACGATGAGACACAGTTGTCTATCAGTGAGGTAGTAGTAAGGGCATTAAGTCCGAGGGAGGAGCGCACCGAGGATTCTGAGGAAGAGCAGCAGGACAATGAGGTGACTGAACCCACCTGGTTTGCTACGCCTACTGAGGACAGGTCTTCAGAGGGGGAGGCAAGGGCAGCAGCAGGGCAGGTTGCAAGAGGCAGTGCGGTGGCCAGGGGTAGAGGCAGGGCCAGACCGAATAATCCACCAACTGTTTCCTAAAGCGCCCCCTCGCGCCATGCCACCCTGCAGAGGCCGAGGTGCTCAAAGGTCTGGCAGTTTTTCACTGAGAGTGCAGACGACCGACGAACAGTGGTGTGCAACCTTTGTCACGCCAAGATCAGCCGGGGAGCCACCACCACCAGCCTCACCACCACCAGCATGCGCAGACTTATGATGGCCAAGCACCCCACAAGGTGGGACAAAGGCCGTTCACCGCCTCCGGTTGGCACCGCTGCCTCTCCCCCTGTGCCCCAACCTGCCACTGAGATCCAACCCCGCTCTGAGGACACAGGCACTACCGTCTCCTGGCCTGCACCCACACCCTCACCTCCGCTGTCCTCGGCCCCATCCAGCAATGTCTGTCAGCGCAGCGTCCAGCCGTCGCTAGCGCAAGTGTTTGAGCGCAAGCGCAAGTACGCCGCCACGCACCCGCACGCTCAAGCGTTAAACGTGCACGTAGCCAAATTTATCAGCCTGGAGATGCTGCCGTATAGGGTTGTGGAAACGGAGTCCTTCAAAAGTATGATGGCGGCGGCGGCCCCGCGCTACTCAGTTCACAGTCGCCACTACTTTTCCCGATGTGCCGTCCCAGCCCTGCACGACCACGTCTCCCGCAACATTGTACGCGCCCTCACCAACGCGGTTACTGCCAAGGTCCACTTAACAACGGACACGTGGACAAGCACAGGCGGGCAGGGCCACTATATCTCCCTGACGGCACATCGGGTGAATTTAGTGGAGGCTGGGACACAGTCAGAGCCTGGGACCGCTCACGTCCTACCCACCCCCTGAATTGCGGGCCACAGCTCGGTGGTGGTATCTGCGGCGGTGTATGCTTCCTCCACTAAACCACCCTCCTCCTCCTCCAACGCAACCTCTGTCTCGCAATCAAGATATGTCAGCAGCAGCAGCACGTCGCCAGCAGTCGGTGTCGCGCGTCGTGGCAGCACAGCGGTGGGCAAGCGTCAGCAGGCCGTGCTGAAACTACTCAGCTTAGGAGATAAGAGGCACACGGCCCACGAACTGCTGCAGGGTCTGACAGAGCAGACCGACCACTGGCTTGCGCCGCTGAGCCTCCAACCGGGCATGGTCGTGTGTGACAACGGCCGTAACCTGGTGGCGGCTCTGCAGCTCGGCAGCCTCACGCACGTGCCATGCCTGGCCCACGTCTTTAATTTGGTGGTTCAGCGCTTTCTGAAAAGCTACCCACGCTTGTCAGACCTGCTCGGAAAGGTGCGCCGGGTCAGCGCACATTTCCGCAAGTCCCACACGGACGCTGCCACCCTGCGCACCCTGCAACGGGTTAATCTGCCAGTGCACCGACTGCTGTGCGACGTGCCCACACGGTGGAACTCTACGCTCCACATGTTGGCCAGGCTCTATGAGCAGCGTAGAGCTATAGTGGAATACCAACTCCAACATGAGCGGCGCAGTGGGAGTCAGCCTCCTCAATTATTTTCAGAAGAGTGGGCCTGGTTGGCAGACATCTGCCAGGTCCTTGGAAACTTTGAGGAGTCTACCCAGGTGGTGAGCGGCGATGCTGCAATCATTAGCGTCACTATTCCTCTGCTATGCCTCTTGAGAAGTTCCCTGCAAAGCATAAAGGCAGACGCTTTGCACTCGGAAACAGAGTCGGGGGAAGACAGTATGTCGCTGGATAGTCAGAGCACCCTCCTGTCTATATCTCAGCGCGGTGAGGAGGAGGAGGAGGAGGAGGAGGAAGATGAGGAGGAGGGGGAAGACACAGCTTGGCACTGGTGAGGGTACACATGCTGCTGGCCTGTCATCCTTTCAGCGTTTATGGCCTGAGGAGGAGGTTGAGGAGGAGGAGGAGGAGGATCCTGAAAGTGATCTTCCTAGTGAGGACAGCCATGTGTTGCGTACAGGTACCCTGGCACACATGGCTGACTTCATGTTAGGATGCCTTTCTCGTGACCCTCGCGTTACACGCATTCTGGCCACTACGGATTACTGGGTGTACACACTGCTCGACCCACGGTATAAGGAGAACCTTTCCACTCTCATACCCGAAGAGGAAAGGGGTTCGAGAGTGTTGCTATACCACAGGACCCTGGTGACCAAACTGATGGTTAAATTCCCATACGACAGCGCTAGTGGCCGAAGGCGCAGTTCCGAGGGCCAGGTAGCAGGGGAGGCGCGGAGATCAGGCAGCATGTACAGCACAGGCAGGCCAACACTCTTTAAGGCCCTTGACAGCTTTATGGCTCCCCAGCAAGACTGTGTCACCGCTCCCCAGTCACGGCTGAGTCGGCGGGAGCACTGTAAAAGGATGGTGAGGGAGTACGTAGCCAATCGCACGACCATCCTCCGTGACGCCTCTGCCCCCTACAACTACTGGGTGTTGAAGCTGGACACGTGGCCTGAACTCGCGCTGTATGCCCTGGAGGTGCTTGCTTGTCCTGCGGCTAGCGTCTTGTCAGAGAGGGTGTTTAGTGCGGCTGGGGGAATCATCACAGATAAGCGTACCCGCCTGTCAACCGACAGTGCCGACAGGCTAACACTCATCAAGATGAACAAAGCCTGGATTTCCCCAGACTTCTCTTCTCCACCAGCGGACAGCAGCGATACCTAAGCAATACGTAGGCTGCACCCGCGGATGGAAGCATCGTTCTGTATCACCATCAAAAACGGGGACCTTTTAGCTTCATCAATCTGTGTATAATATTCCTCCTCCTCCTCCTGTTCCTCCACCTGAAACCTCACATAATCACGCCGAACGTGCAATTTTTCTTAGGCCCACAAGGCTCAGTCATATAATTTTTCTAAACAATTTTTATACGTTTCAATGCTCATTAAAGCGTTGAAACTTTCACCTCCACCAATTTTTATTTTAACTGGGCTGCCTCCTGGCCTAGTTACCAATTAAGCCACATTAACCAAAGCGATTAATGGGTTTCACCTGCCCTCTTGGTTGGCCATGGCCAATTTTTCTGATGTACATTAGTACTGTTGATACAGCAATTTTTGTGGGCCCTCGCCTACAGTGTAATCAAATTAATTTTTAGCCCACCTGCATTACAGCTGACGTTACATCAGCTGTGTTGGGCAATGCAATGGGATATTTTTATGTACCGCCGGTGGCTTCCTGGCATCCACCCATGCTGTGGGTCCACAGGGAGTTGTAAATGCATCTGTTTCCACTTCTAAAGAACCCCAGTCTGACTGGGCCATGCAGTGTGGGCCGAAGCCCACCTGCATTAAACATGACATTACTACCTCAGCTGTGATGGGCAATGCAATGGGATATTTTTATGTACCGCCGGTGGGTTCCAGGGAGCCACCCATGCTGTGGGTCCACAGGGAGTTGTAAATGCATCTGTTTCCACTTCTAAAGAACCCCAGTCTGACTGGGGCATGCAGTGTGGGCCGAAGCCCACCTGCATTAAACATGACATTACTACCTCAGCTGTGATGGGCAATGCAATGGGATATTGTTATGTACCGCCGGTGGCTTCCTGGCACCCACCCATGCTGTGGGTCCACAGGGAGTTGTAAATGCATCTGTGTCCACTTCTAAAGAACCCCAGTCTGACTGGGCATGCAGTGTGGGCCGAAGCCCACCTGCATTAAACATGACATTACTACCTCAGCTGTGATGGGCAATGCAATGAGATATTGTTATGTACCGCCGGTGGGTTCCAGGGAGCCACCCATGCTGTGGGTCCACAGGGAGTTGTAACTACATGTGTCCACTTCTAAAGAACCCCAGTCTGACTGGGGCATGCAGTGTGGGCCGAAGCCCACCTGCATTAAACATGACATTACTATCTCAGCTGTGATGGGCAATGCAATGGGATATTGTTATGTACCGCCGGTGGCTTCCTGGCACCCACCCATGCTGTGGGTCCACAGGGAGTTGTAAATGCATCTGTTTCCACTTCTAAAGAACCCCAGTCTGACTGGGGCATGCAGTGTGGGCCGAAGCCCACCTGCATTAAGCACGACATTACATCAGCTGTGTTGGGCACTACAATGGGATATATTTATGTACCGCCGGTGGGTTCCAGGGAGCCACCCATGCTGTGGGTGCACACGTAATTCCCATTGCGGAGTTGTACCTGCCTGTGACTATATATAAAAAAACGCGGTCTGACTGGGGCATGCAGACACCTTGACAGAATGAATAGTGTGTGGCACATAGGTTCCCCATTGCTATGCCCACGTGTGCAGCTCCAGATGGAGGTCGCACAGGATTGGATTTCTCATTGCTTCTGTACATCATTGTGGGCTATCGCCCCGCCCCTTTTAAAGAGTGTCGCTGCCTAGCCGTGCCAACCCTCTGCAGTGTGTGGCTGCTTTTCCTGTGGCAGACGCACTTATAAATAGACATGAGGGTGGCGTGGCATGAGGGCAGCTGAAGGCTGGGCAGGGACAGTTTGGTGTGCGCTGTGGACACTGGGTCGTGGGGGGGGGGGGAAATTTGGCAGCATGTAACCCAGGAGAAGTGGCAGCGGAGTGTCATGCAGGCAGTGATTGTGCTTTGTTGGAGGTAGTGTGGTGCTTAGCTAAGGTATGCATTGCTAATGAGGGCTTTTCAGATGTAAAAGTTGTTGGGGGGGGGGGGCACTCTTGCTGCTATTGTGGCTTAATAGTGGGACCTGGGAACTTGAGATGCAGCCCAACATGTAGCCCCTCGCCTGCTCTATCCGTTTCTGTGTCGTTTCCATCACTTTCTTGAATTGCCCCGATTTTCACAAATGAAAACCTTAGCGAGCATCGGCGATATACAAAAGTGCTCGAGTCGCACATTGACTTCAATGGGGTTCGTTACTCGAAACGAACCCTCGAGCATCGCGAAAAATTCGTCTCGAGTAACGAGCACCCGAGCATTTTGGTGCTCGCTCATCTCTACTCATTATGTGAAGGAAACTATGCAGCAGGACAGGGTGTGGCACATAACAACAATATACTAGACAACAGCAATGATATAGCTGAACCAACACTGAAAAACATTTTTGGTGAAATTACTAAATGCAATGCAACCCTGAACACTCTTAATACGCAAGTTGGAACTATGTAAACTAACATGGGACTGCTGCGCCATGATATGCAAAAAATTTCAGAACGTATGACAGAAACTGAGATACGGGTGAGTGATATGGAGGATGTGGTGCAGCCACTTCAACGTGAGGTTGAAAACACCTGGCACAATCTACGAGCACTCCAAAACAAAATTGATGATTTGGAAAACCGCTCAAGGCGGAATAATGTGAGAATAGTAGGTTTTCCAGAAAAAGCAGAAGGGAATAACCCGTCAGAATTCTTTGAAAAGTGGCTCCCCGAAATCTTTGGCAAAAACTCACTAACAGACCTGTTTGCTATAGAAAGAGCTCACCGTGTGCCTACAAGACCCCTCCCCACCGGAGCTCCTGCAAGACCTATACTTATTAAAATGCTGCACTTCAAAGACCGTGACACTATTCTGCAAAAAGCCCACGAAAAAGGCAAAATTCTATTTAATGGAGCCAGAGTCTCATTCTTTCCAGACTTTTCTACTGAGTTGCAAAAAAAACAAGCAACATTTATTGAAATCAAGAGGAGATTATGAAACCTACAGGTCCCCTATGCGATAATATACCCTACTAAGTTAAGAGTCGCCGCATTAGGAACCACGCATTTCTTTGAAACTTCTAAAGAAGTTAACTCCTGGCTGGAATGAAACGGTCAAATCAGGAGAGTAAGATCACCACGCGGATCCCCAAACAGAAACGACAACAGTTGAAGCGGAAGAAATATGCTGAAATTCAGTTTCTATTACCCGGGTCACTATGAGGAGCAGCGAACAGATGAAGGGAAGATCGTCTGAGCTTAAAGTTCAAGCCACACTCTCTAGTTTATGGAGAACTGGTAGCCCGGTCTTTTCGTGATACGACGGATTCGTGAGTTATTTGTTGGGGTTGTTCGTTGTTTGGTCTCTCTCCCATGTATAGTAGTAATAATAGTTAATATAGGGTTAATAGGGAAATACTATCTGAAAGGAATGTACAGGATGTTGTATTTTATGCGGAACCTGAAATTGTATAACTGTTTGCGTGCACCGAGACTGTTGATTATGGCACAGATAATATATATATAACTCACACCGTACAGATGGAGATTGAGGTGATTAACCGACTCATTAGAGGGTCGCCTCGGTCTGGGGTGGGTTTAACAGTGCACAACTAAAAAGGATTGCTATCCATAGAGCTACGGCGTGCGGGGCTCCCCCTGATATTAAAAGTGTGGGTGGAACCTCCTGGTGTGACTCCTCTGTGCGGTCAAGGAAAATTAGGCTGCACCGATATTTCCTAATCCTGAGCAATGCAATAAGTAATAAAAATGAGTGGAAGGGTTAAAATTCTCTCATGGAACGTGAGGGGGCTTGTTGATCCGATAAAGTGTTCAGCGGTGCTCAGAACAGTCAGAGAGCAAGGACCGGTTATTCTGTGCATACAGGAAACGCACCTGTCTGGGGAATCCATAAAGACCTTTAGGGTGGGAGGGATGCAACATTGTTTTCATGCCACGCACACTATCTACTCTAGAGGGGTTAGTATACTAGTACATAGAAATATCCCGTTTAAATGTTATGCCCAAAAAATCGATACGGAAGGACAATTTGTTTGTCTACACTGCAAAATATATAACTATGTTTGCATCTTCATATCAGTGTATATACCACCCCCATACAATAGTATGGTGGTGCAACAGGTGTTGGAGTTTGCGGCAGTAATACCAAACATCCCGCTTCTCATTGTTGGAAACTTTAATTCAGTTATTGACCCCTCACAAGATAGGAGGCGCGCAGAAGCTGCTGCCGCAGAAAGTGGCTTGACACCGTTGGGCCACTAATTGCGGGAAGTGTTATTACTAGACTTATGGCGGACACGGCATCCTACGGACAAACACTATTCCTGTCATTCTACCACATACAAATCTCTATCGAGGATTGACTTAGCGGTGGGTAATACTAAGCTATACAGTAATATAGCCTCAATTGAATATTTACCAAGACTGATATCTGATCACTTCCCACTACTGATAGACTTACAGCATTGCAGTGATGGCGGTCACCCCATAGAAGATGGAAACTAAACTCACACTGGCTAACTATATTAGACAAAAATAGTATCAAGGAATCATTAATGGAGTATTTTGAGTTAAATAGGGGTACAGCAAATACCTTTATGCGCTGGGAGGCTATGAAAGCGTATATCAGAGGGATGTTCATACAACAAATCACTCAGAGAACAGAAAACAGACACAGAGATACGGGACGAACCCTACAGGAACAACTGATAAATATGGAGGCCAAATTTGTAGAAGAAGGCACCATGATAGCACTAAATGCATGGAAGAAGGCTCAGGAAGCGCTTAATACTTATTTTATAGATACGGCAGCCACCAAAAGCGGGTTTCGCAAGCAAGCTTATTATGAAGAGGGGGAGCGCACGGGACACATGCTGGCGGTCATAGCCCGCGCACAGAATGATCCCACATATATTATACAACTAAAAAATGTGCAGGGACAGGCCGTGAGAGATACACCATCCATCAAAGAAACAGCCCGAGTATTCTACGCCTCATTGTACTCATCCAAATTAAACAAATCAGCCAAACAGATTGAACATTACTTGGCGGGAATTGAGACACCCACCTTGTCGGAGAAACAACGAGATTTTCTCGATACGCTGATAGAATTGGAGGAGCTGCATGAGGCAGTGAATGACATGCAGAATAATAAAGCACCGGGAGAGGACGGGCTTCCCATGGAATACTACAAATAATTTGCAGATGTTCTTTTACTGCGTCTCCTTGACACTATCGCTGAGGCGGAAAACCGTGGAGAATTACCACAGTCTATGAAAAAAGCAATAATAACCATATTATTAAAACCAGAAAAGGACCCCCTGTTGATAGACTCATAAGGACCGATATCCCTAATAAACGCAGACGTTAAAATAATAGCAAAAGTACTAGCAAACCGGTTGTCCAGAGTGATATCCACACTGGTGCACCCGGACCAAAGTGGATTCATACCAGCCACATCCACAGCGATAAACATCCGTAGATTATTCCTCAATTTACAGCTACCAGTGGATAATTCAGGCGGCAGAATAATATGCTCACTAGATGCCGCCAAGGCGTTTGATAGTGTAGAGTGGCCATTCTTATGGGAAGTTTTGGAGAAAATGGGCTATGGACCCACATTTGTTAGGCTGGTCAAACTTCTATACATGGATGTGCGGGCGGATGTGTTAATTAACGGGGAATCTTCAGAGGTGTTCCCACTATATAGAGGGACACGGCAGGGAGGCCCACTGTCACCGCTTCTCTTTGCGCTGGCAGTGGAACCCCTAGTCTGTAAAATATGTTCACACCCTGGAATAGTGGCATTTAAACATAGTGGGGTGGAAGATTATGTTGCCCTATATGCAGACGATATTCTGCTATTTTTAGGAGATGCAGAAGCATCTTTGGGGATAGCCATGCATTATTAGGGAATTTGGACTATATTCAGGACCAGTCATAAATTGGTCCAAATCAATGGTGTTGTCAGTAGATATGCCGAAACTACATATAACTAACGAAGAGATACCTATGCAGTGCACGGAGATGTTTAAGTACCTAGGGGTTAATGTTACCAGAAACGTAGCGGACTATGGAAAAATAAACCTGGAACCCCTGTTCGTTAAATGGAAGCAAAAACTCCAAATCTGGCGCAAGCTTCCCTTATCTGTTATAGGGAGAGTAAATCTGATTAAAATGGTGCGGATACCGCAGCTCCTCTACCTAATGCACAATTCCCCCCACTGGATAATGCAACGATTCTTCCATAAAGTTAGTGTTATGTTCAGGGAACTTATATGGTGTGGAAAAGGTGCCCATATTAAACTAGACACGTTATGTAACCCTAAAGATAAAGGCGGTTTGGCCCTACCTAATCCCATCTCATATTTTATTGCCTCACAACTACAACACTTTAGGGGGTGGGAGATGGAGGAGACGCGGGAGGCTAGTTTTTGGATACTAAGGGAGCGCTTTGCCGGATCACATCTTTTTGAAGCCTTAGAGAGACATGCCTTTAAGAAAATAGCCAGACCCTTCCAACATTACTGCTCATGCATAAAGTATGGTGGAAAGCCAGGAGTAAGGCGGGAATAAATAGTTGTAAACAGTTTACACCTATATAGTATAACTAGAGATGAGCAAGCACCAAAATGCTCGAGTGCTCGTTACTCGAGTCAAACTTTCAGTGATGCTCGAGAGTTCATTTCGAGTAACGAACCCCATTGAAGTCAATGGGCGACTCGAGCATTTTTGTATATCGCCGATGCTCGCTAAGGTTTTCATTTGTGAAAACCTGGGAAATTCAAGAAAGTGATGGGAACGACACAGAAACGGATAGGGCAGGCGAGGAGCTACATGTTGGGCTGCATCTCAAGTTCCCAGGTCCCACTATTAAGCCACAATAGTGGCAAGAGTGAGACCCCCCCCCCGCACTGTCAGCATAAAGATCGTTCTCCTCTGCCACAGCTGTAACAGCTGTGGCAGAGAAGAACGATATTAGCCCATTGAATTCAATGGAGCCGGCAATACAGCCGGCTCCATTGAAAGCAATGGGCTGCCGGCGATCGCGGGATGAATTGTCGGGAAGGGCTTAAATATATAAGCCCTTCCCTGCAGTTCATCCAGAAATGTGTAAAAATAAAAAAAATATATACTCACCTTGTCCCGGCAGAACGATGTTACCCCATTGAATTCAATGGAGCCGGCAATACAGTTCAGCGCAGGGCCAATCAGGGGCAGCTCTCAGCTGTCATTCAGCTGAGAGCTGCCCCTGAGCCAATCAGAGGCAGCACTCACCCATTCATGAATTCATGAATGGGTGTGAGTGAGAGCTGCCTCTGATTGGTCAGGCTGTGACCAATCAGAGGCAGCTCATTCAGTAGGTGGGGATTTTAATTTCCCGGCTGCTGAATACTACTCACAGTTGTTCAGAGCAGTTCAGGAGGACTGCTGTCTGCCGCGCTGAACTCCGTCTGCCGGGACCAGGTGAGTATATATATTTTTTTTTATTTTTACACATTTCTGGATGAATTGCAGGGAAGAGCTTATATATTTAAGCCCTTCCCGACAATTCATCCCGCGATCGCCGGCAGCCCATTGCTTTCAATGGAGCCGGCTGTATTGCTGGCTCCATTGAATTCAATGGTCAGTGCTCGTTTAATCGAGACGAGTACCGCGTGGTGCTCGTCTCGAGTAACGAGCATCTCGAGCACCCTAATACTCGAATGAGCATCAAGCTCGGACGAGTATGCTCGCTCATCTCTAAGTATAACCCTTGCTTACCGGAAATCAATAAAGTACAAGGTTTTCAAGAGTGGAGGAACAAAGGTATCAGGAGAATCTCTTAGTTGTTGGAAGGGGGAAGAGTAAAAACCTTTGAGCAGCTGAGACAAGAATTTAATGTCCGAATAGTGAATTTTATAAGTATCTACAGCTTAGACATGCACTCCAAGCAGAAACGTAGTTATCAGAGGTAACAGTGTCAATATATATAGTAGCGGATATCATAGGTACAGCAGTCACTACTGCAGGAAAAATCTCGCAGCTATACTCATACATCCAAGATGTGGAGAATGCACGCAACCCAATCTCAACTAAAGTAAAGTGGGAGGCAAATGTTGGGCCTATAGAGGAGTCGCTCTGGGAGGAGATCCTACAGATGATGCCCAGACTATCCCTGAGCGAATCGCATAAATTATCGCAGTTATACCTGAAACACAGGGTGTACCGCATGCCAGCCTTTTTACACAGAATCGGGGTGAGAAACTCACCCATATGTGCACGTTGTAAGACTCATACAGGGAACTTAATCCACATGATGTGGCAGTGTCCAAAATTGCATCGATACTGGACAGAGGTATGTGATTTGGTTGGCACAGTGTTTGGTGTAGCTATAGACCACACGCCGTTCGTATGTATTTTGGGCTACGTGCACAACTTGGCACTGGACGAGCATGAAAAACTTGCAATAGCTAGACTATTGTATCTAGCTAGGTTAGACGAGGCTCCTCCTACACTGTGCGAATTTCAAAACAAAGTTAATCAAATCCTCCTGTGGGAAAGGAATATATACTCAAAATGCAAGATCAGTCAGAAGTGCTACAGTTTGGGGGGCTTATGTTGGTTGTATGTTTTTATATGCTAAAACTCAATAAACATATCGAATTCAAAAAAAGAAGCATCGCCGGGGATTTTTGAAATGGGCCTATAAATAACCTGTGTAACAGGCTATGTACCTGAGACCAAAGTCTTGATACCTCCGGACATGTCCACCAAATATGTAGTTGGGATCCCATCTCCGAGCATCCCCTGAAGCATAGGGGTGACGTGGATGGATAAAATTTATTAATTCTCACCGGTACTAAATAGGTGCAGTGTAGGATTTTTTCATAGATGTCTCCATTAAAGTGACCTGGTGACTGCCTTTAGAGATGGTTTCACAACAGTGGTGCCACCTGACCTTCAACAAGCTGATTTGTTAATCAGTAGAGATGAGCGAGCACACTCGTCCAAGCTTGATGCTCGTTCGAGTATTAGGGTACTCGAGATGCTCGTTACTCGAGACGAACACCACGCCTTTCAGTAATAGCGTTCTCAGCCTGCAGTGCCGTACAACCAGCTCTCACCGTGAAACTGCACTCTAACATTTCCTAGCCTACTGCAAACTACTTCAGTTATACCGTTCTGTGTCTGCAGTGCATTAGACAGAGGTCTTACCGCTAAACAATACTGTAATATTTCCTGGGCCACTGCAAAGTATTTCAGCTCTGACACTGTGCAGAGCATCTCACAATACCCTGTCCTTGGTGGGGTTGAGATAGCCGCAGTTACAAGCACTATCCACTGGCCTGAGAGTCTTCTCCCACTCCATAGAGCCTCTATTATCTACAAGTCTCTGCGAGCGGTAAATTACCCCTAGGTATCAGTGCAAGACAGCGGGTTAATTTTTTCAAGTCACAGCATAGAGCCTCCGCTATCTACAAGTCTCTGTGTGCGGTGAATTAAGTCACAGTTGTCAGTGCTGTACAGTGGGGTAATTTATTTGGGCCCTGCTCTATTCTTAATCCGCTATGATGAGGAGTAGTGGTGAGGGTCGAGGACGTGGATGCCCAAGTGAGGGTGTGGGCACAGGCCGAGTTCCTGGACGTGGTGAATCACAGCCGGATGCTGCGGAACTAGGAGAGAGGCAAGTTTCTGGGCTCCCCAGCTTCATATCACAATTTACCGGTCTGCGTGGTAGACCTTTATTACAAACAGAGCAGTGCGAGCAGGTCCTGTCGTGAATGGCAGAAAATGTGCAGCAATCTATCGACCATCCAGTCTTCTACGCAGCCCACTACTCCCGGCCTAGGGACTGCAACTCTAAATCCTCTGGCTGCTCCCCCTTCCTCCCAGCCTCCTCACTCCATGAAAATGACATATTCTGAGCAGGCAGACTCCCACAAACTGTTCTCGGGTCCCTGCCATGAGTGGGAAAAAACGGTTCATCTCTCACCTGAGGAGTTTGTCGTGACCGATGCCAAACCTTTGGAAAGTTCCTGGAGTGCGGGTGATGAGGCTGGGGACTTCCGGCAACTGTCTCAGGAGCTTTTTGTGGATGAGGATGATGAGACACAGTTGTCTGTCAGTGAGGTAGTAGTAAGGGCAGTAAGTCCGAGGGAGGAGCGCACAGAGAATTCGGAGGAAGAGCAGCTGGACTATGAGGTGACTGACCCCACCTGGTTTGCTAAGCCTACTGAGGACAGGGCTTCAGAGGGGGAGGCAAGTGTAGCAGCAGGACAGGTTGGAAGAGGCAGTGGAGTGGCCAGGGATAGAGGCAAGGCCAGAGCGAAGAATCCCCCAACTGTTTCTCAAAGCACCAACTCGTGGCAAGCCTCCATGCAGAGGGCTAGGTGTTCAAAGGTGTGTATGTTTTTTAGTGAGAGCGCGGAAGACCGATGAACAGTGGTGTGCAACCTGTGTCGCACCAAGATCAGCTGGGGAACCACCACTATCAGCCTCACCACCACCAGCATGCACAGGCATATGATGGCCAAACACCCCACAAAGTGGGACAAAGGACATTCGCCGCCTCCGGGTCACACCACTGCCTCTTCCCCTGTGCCCCAACCTGCCACACAGATCTAATCCCCCTCCCAGGACGCAGGCACGAGCACCTTCAGGCCTGCACCCACACCCTCATCTCCATGGTCCTCCACTCCATCAAGCAATGTCTCTCAGCGCAGCGTTCAGCTGTCGCTAACACAAGCGTTGGAGCAAAGGCGGAAATACGCCACCACCCACCCGCATTCACAAGTTTTAAATGTGCACATTGCCAAATTAATCAGGCTGGAGATGCTGCTGTACAGTCTTGTAAAAACGGAAGCTTTCAAAAACATGATGGCAGCGGCGGTCCCGCGCTACTCGGTCCCCAGTCGCCACTATTTTTCCCGGTGTGTGCCATCCCCGCCCTACACCAGCACGTCTACCGCAACATAACTCGTGCCCTCACCAACTCGGTTACTAGGAAGGTCCACTTAACCACGGACACGTAGACAAGTACTGGCGGGCGCCACTATATCTCCCTGATGGCACATTGGGTGAACTTGGTGGAGGCTGGGACCGAGTCAGAGCCTGGGACCACTCACATCCTACCCACACCCAGAATAGTGGGTCCTACCTCGGTGCTGGTATCTGCGGCGTTTTATGCCACCTCCTCCAAATTCTCCCCCTCCTCCTCCACCACCTCTACCTCTCAATTAAAAGTGTGAGCACGTCGTCAGCAGTCGATAGCGCTTGGCAGCACAGTGGTGGACAAGCGTCAGCAAGCCGTGCTGAAACTAATCAGCTTAGGTGACAAGAGGCACACGGCCCCCGAGCTGTTGCAGGGTCTGACAGAGCAGACCAACCTCTGGCTTTCGCCGCTGAGCCTCCAACCGGGCATGCCAGCTCTGCAGCTCGGCAGCCTCACACACGTGCCATGCCTGGCCCACGTCTTCAATCTGGTGGTTCAGCGGTTTCTGAAAAATTGCTGCGCACATTTCCGCAAGTTCACCATGGACGCTGCCACCCTGAGGACCCTGCAACGTCAGTTTCAGCTGCCAGAGCACCGACTGCTGTGCGACGTGCCTGGCACGCTGGAATTCTACGCTGCACATGTTGGCCAGGCTGTACGAGCAGCATAGAGCATTACTGGAATACCAGCTGCAACATGGGCGGCAGAGTGGTAGTTAGCCTCCGCAATTCTTTACTGAGGAGTGGGCATGGATGGCAGATATCTGCCAGGTCCTCGGAAACTTTGAGGAGTCTACTCAGATGGTGAGCGGCGATGCGGCAATCATTAGCATTACCATCCTGATGCTTTGCCTGCTGAGAAGTTTGCTGCTAAGCATAAAGGACGACGCTTTTCGGTTGGAAAAGGAGACGTGGGATGGCAGTATATCGCTTAATAGCCAGACCACCCTCATGTCCATATCTCAGTGCATTTCGGAGGAGGAGGAGGTGGAGAGGGAGGAGGGGGAAGAGACAGCTTGCCACACTGCAGAGGGTACCCATGCTGCTTGCCACTCGTCTGTTCAGCATGTATGGGCTGAAGAGGGGGAGGAGGAGGAGGAAGAGGATCCTGAAAGTCATCTTCCTAGTGAGGACAGCGATGTGTTGCGTACTGGGACCCTGGCACACATGGCTGACTTCATGTTAGGCTGCCTTTCCCGTGACCCTCGCGTTAGACGCATTCTGGCCAACACGGATTACTAGGTGTACACCCTTCTCGACCCACGGTATAAGGAGAACCTTTCCACTTTTATTCCCGAAGAGAAAAGGGGTACGAGAGTGATGCAATACCACAGGGCCCTGCTGGAAAAAGTGATGCTAAACTTCCCATCTGACAACGCTAGTGGCATAAGGCGTAGTTTAAAGGGCCAACTAGCAGGGGAGGCGCGGGGATCAGGCAGCATGTCCAGCGCAGGCAGAGGAACACTCTCCAAGGCCTTTGCCAGCTTTATGGCTCCCCAGCAAGGCTGCGTCACCACTCCCCAGTCAAAGTTGAGTTGGAGGGAGCACTGTAAAAAGATGGTGAGGGAGTACATAGCTGATCGTACCACCGTCCTCCGTGATGCCTCTGCTCCATACAACTATTGGGTGTAAAAGCTGGACACATGGCACGAACTTGCGCTGTACGCCCTGGAGGTGCTTGCCTGCCCTGCCGCTAGCGTCTTGTCAGAGAGGGTGTTTAGTGCAGCTGGTGGAATCATCACCGATAAGCGTACGTCTGTCAACTGACAGCGCCGACATGCTTACCTTCATAAAGCTGAACAAAGGCTGGATTTACCCAGACTTCTCTTCTCCACCGGTGGAAAGCAGTGAATCCTAAAGAATCTTTTCGCTGCAACAGGAGAAAAATGCATCCTTTATCACCCCAAAAAAGAAGAGAATTTGTTTTGTGTATCCCTCTCGGATATTATTACTCCTCCTGCTCCTCCTAAACCAATTTTTGCGGAGGGCTGCCTCCAAGCTCTATTACAAATTAACCAATAACGAGCTGTATCTTCAAAAAATGTTTGTGGTTTTCACCTGCCCTCGCGGTTGAGCAATTTTTCAGGGGTACACTTGTACTCTTGGTACAACAATTTTTCAGGCTATTGCCAATACTGTTAGCAAACTATTTTTTCCAGGCTTCGCCTATACTCTTGGTAAACAAATTTTTACAGGTGTTCGCCTATACTCCTGGTACACTAATGTTACTGGGGTTCGCCTATACTATTGCTACAGAAATGTTACAGGGTTTTGCCTATACTTTTGCTACAGAAATGTTACAGGGGTCTACCTATAATTTTGCTACAGAAATGTTACTGGGGTCCACCTATACTCTTGCAATAGAAATGTTACAGGGGTTCGCCAATACTCTTGCTACAGAAATGTTACAGGGGTTCGCCTATACTTTTGCAACAGAAATGTTACCGGGGTCCACCTATACTTCTGCTGCAGAAATGTTACTGATGTCCGCCTATACTCTTGCTACAGAAATGTTACAGGGGTCTGCCTATGCTGTGGGTGCACAAAGACTTCCCATCGCGTTGTTCAGCTATCTGACACATACAGAGAATGAATTGGGCAGAAATGTGGGCTGAGGCCGAGGTCCTTGGCGAGGTGAAACTCTGCCATGTTTGGGCACTCTGATTTCTTCCTGTGTAATACCATCTTTGTGCACCGACAGCATAGGCGAGCCCAAGGAACTCAAAGACTTCCCATTGTGGTGTTGAGCTATCTGACACCTACACAGAATGAATTGTGTGGGGACACATGGATTTCCCATTGCTATGTAACTCGCGGCACTTTGGGTCACACAAGGTGGAGGCTGGGACCAAGCCTGACCCTGGGCCCACTCACGTGCTTCCCACACAGAGTATTGCTGCATTGTGGAGATGTGTAGAAGTGCTGGCACCTGAGTCCCCTTTATTTATTTTTTTTAAATCAGATTTTTATTAACATTTTTCAAATTTTTTAACACAAACCAATTGGCATATTATATTGCATAAAAAATCTACATTTTTTAACAATATATACCAAGTATCTAGCAGGGTATGTCCCGATCCTCCTCACGCTGATCATCAGAGCTCGCTAATTCCCATGTGTTCCAGCAGCGGGTGCCGGGAACAGATGTAGACATCTCCCCGACAGGGGGTTTGTTGGTGTGCAATTAATGGCTCAGGGAGAATCTCTCCACTGTTAGTCAGTCCGCTCTTGTCAATGTGTCGGAGGATGGGGCCCTTAGAAAACCAACTCTCAATAACATCACATAAATGCCTGAGCTACTGTATATCATGGCTTGTGAAACATAGTAAAATAACGGTTAAGTGTAAGTAAAGATGAAATTATAAGATGAAGGGGTGGGTATTAAGGACAGATCTGGGAGGTAAGAAGGGGGGGAGGGGGGATGAGGGTGGGTTAGGGGGGGACGGACGGAGCTGCATGTTAGCTCCATAAGGATCACTCTCTCTCCTACCTTCTACTCTACGATGTTACTCATTTGGAATTAGTAATGCATCCACGTTCAACGCCCGAGGTCCGTCCACTCCCCGGTGTCTATAGTCATCTGGTGGCTGCATCTGCCCTCATCCGGTGGGGGAAAAAGGGGGGGTGCGGTAGAGGAGGAGGCCTTCTCCTGGCCTCCTCAGATCGAGCCAGGGGTCGGCTGGCGCCGATCACTGATTTATCTTCTCATATCTCTCCAGGGGTACCAAGTCAGGATGAATTCCTCATGGGAGCCCCTTGCCCAACCCGTTAGCTCTTCTAGGCTGCAAATCATATCGGCTTTTCTCTCCATTGGTTTGGGGATGGTGGGGTTTGCTGAAGCCAATTTAGTGGTATTAATGCTTTAGCGGCATCTAATAAATGGGCTATTAACTTGTTTTTACAGGGATGGAAGTGTGCAGATGGTTTCCATAAAAATACCATGTCTGGTGTAATTATTAGTCCAGGGGAGAGAACCCTCAGATCTTTTTCCACCTCCTTCCAGTACACAGTGATGCACTCACTCGAGCACTCCCACCAAATGTGTAGGAAGGACCTTATTTCTGCAGCATCTGTTGTGAGGAGCAAGTTTATAATTGTGTAGCCATTGGGGGGTTTTATACCACCTGACTAGTAATTTATAGTGGCTTTCTTGCACGAGAACACAAGGGGACAGGCCGTAGGCCAGACCAAGAATTAGTTTAGTGTCCGCCGTCGATAAAGAGGACCCAAGCTCCCTCTCCCAAGAAATTAAGAAAGTAGGTTTAGTAAATATGGGGAGGGGGGGGGGGTATAAATCTCTTTCTTATGATGGAGATTTTCTTGGAGTTGAGTGTATTTGCTTTCAGGGTATTCTCAAAACTTGTTTTAGGCCTGGTAGATGTAAATATAGTCAAGAAGTCCTTTAGTACCTTTTTGACATGTACTACTTGTAAAAAAGAGAGGGAGTTGCTGGGGGCTAGAGCTATCAGGATGTCTTCTGGAACCTTGTGAGCCTGATTTTGAATGTCCTCTATCTTGCTATTCCCAAATTGTTTCCATATGCTTGAGGAGCCTGGATCGTGGTGGATCCCTAATAGTCTGCTTAAGCCCCGAATTGGTGTCATCGGGGAGGGGTCTGGGGCTAGCAATTTTTTAAATCTGTCCCAAGTCTCGCATGGGCCTTTGAGTAGAGGGTTAAATCCTCTCGCTCTGTACTGATTTTTAACTGGGAACCAAAGGTCCTCCAGGAGAGTGTCACTGTGTGAGGCCATCGCCAGTTTTTGTAGTAGCAGGTCTCTGGATGGGTGTGTCAGGTCCATCCAGTAGCTAAGTTGAATAGCTTGGTAGTAGTCCTGGACGTTTGGCAAGTCCATCCCCCCCTCTGACCTCCTTCTCGTCATCAAGTCTGGGTCTTTTTTGTCTCCATACATAACCCGTAAATAGCGTTTTTAGCGGTTTGAAGAAAGAGAGTGGGAGGTGAATTGGAATCATACACAGTCTGTATATAATTATAGAGAGTACGTACGATTTTAGAATATTTTTCCTCCCAAACCATGAGAGGCACGGAAGATCATATGAGCGCAGGAGGGATTTTATTTGGGAAATTAAAGGTGGGAAGTTGTATAGGTGTAAATCCTCCGTTCTTTTGGTTAGCTTTATTCCCAAGTAGTCTACCGCCGTCTCAGACCATGTGAAGGGCGAACTGGATTTCAACAGTGTACTTTGTGTTTTCGGGATTGAAATGTTGAGTATTGTAGATTTGGCGAAGTTTACCTTGAAGTTTAAAAGAGAACCAAAATCCCTTAAGATTGAGGTGAGTCTGGGGAGACTCCTCTCTGGTTTGGTGATTACAAACATTATGTCGTCTGCAAATGCGGCAGTTGACAGTGTGTGTGAGTATATGCCCAGACCTCTAATGACCGGGTCTTGCCTTACCCATTGGAGGAGGGGTTTTATAGTGAGAATGAAGAGTGTGGGGGAGAGAGGACAGCCCTGGCGTGTCCCATTTAGAATGTCAAATGGTGGCGAGTGCGCTTCATTGATTTTAAGTCTCGCGTGTGGCTTCGAATAAAGAGAAAATATAGCTGAGATGAGGGCAGGAGGGAAATTAAATCTATGAAGTACTCTATGCATGAAGATCCAGTTCACCCTATCAAACGCCTTTTCAGCGTTGGTGCTAACAAAGGCCATTGGTATTTTACGAGTTTGGGCATATTTCACGGCATGGAGTAATCTCAAACAGTTTCCCCTTCCCTCTCTGCCTCTGACGAAGCCTGCTTGTTCAGGGTCTATTAGTGCTGGAATGAATTCTGCCATTCTCCTTGCTAATAGTTTGGACCAAATTTTTACATCCTGGTTAATAAGTGATATAGGCCTGTAGCTACTACACTGCTCCGGGTCTTTTCCTTTTTTTAGGATAAGAGTAGTATGCGCTTCTTGCACTTGTTTAGGAAGTTCGGCTCCACTTAGTAGAGTATTAAATGTTTCTGTTAGTCGGGGAATTAGTTGCGCCTTAAAAGCTTTACAGTAGGTTAGCGAAAGGCCATCTGGCCCTGGGCTTTTGCCATGTGGAAAGGAGTTTAAGACTTCCTCTATTTCTTTTTCTGTAATCGGGACTAGTAGGGATGACGCCTCTGCTTCCTCTAATTCTGGTAGGTTGAGGGATCTCAAAAAGGCGTCTATTTTATCAGTGGCGTTCTGTCGGGATAAAGGGCTTCCGCTCTCCCTCAGATTGTACAACTTCGAATAAAAGGATTGAAACTCCCTCGCGATTTCACAAGTGGAGGAGATTGAGACATTCCTGGCTCTGGCTTTCTTTAGAAGTGCTGTCATAAGCTTACTGCCTCGGTTGCCGTGGGCATAGTGGGCTTGTTTGATATACATATGCTTTTATTGAATTTGTCTGTAAGGAGATAGCGAAGTTGGAGTCTTAGGGAGGCTAGTTCTTCTAAGTTGTTTTTCGTCTGCGAGAGCTTTGCTACATGTTCTAAATTTGCTATTTGGGCAAGTATTTTGTCTGTTTCTTTCTGATTCTGTTTTTTCACTCTCGAGCCGAGTGCTATCAATAAGCCTCTCACATAGGCCTTATGAGCCTCCCACACCGTAGGTGTCCCAACACTTCCATCTAAGTTGTTTTTGAAATATTCCTCCAGAAGGTTCCCTATATTAGTTCTTCCTCGAGGGGGTCTAGAAGACAGTCGTTTAGGCGCCATCTCCACTCCCTAGGAGTGGGCTGCAGCAGAGATATATCTATGTGGATAGGGGCGTGGTCCGATACCGTAACAGAGTCTATATTAGCCTTTTTTATATGTTTTAATTAGAGATGAGTGAACGTACTCGTCCGAGCTTGATGCTTGTTCGAGTATTAGCGTGTTCGAGATGCTCGTTACTCGAGGCGAGCACCACGCGATGTTCAAGTTACTTTCACTTTCATCTCTGAGACATTAGCGCTCTTTTCTGGCCAATAGAAAGACAGGGAAGGCATTACAACTTCCTCCTGTGATGTTCCAGCCCTATACCACCCCCATGCAGTGAGTGGCTGGGGAGATCAGGTGTCACCCGAGTATTTAAATATGCCCCGCCCGTGGCTCGCCACAGATGCATTCTGACATAGATCAGGGAAAGTGCTACTGATGCTGCTGCTGCTATAGGGAGAGCGTTAGGAGTTATCTTAGGCTTGAAGAACCCCAACGGTCCTTCTTAGGGGCACATCTGAACGTGTGCAGTACTGTTGAGGCTGCTTTTAGCAGTGTTGCACTTTTTTTTTTTTTGTATATCGGGCGTGCAGAGCATTGCGTCCTGAGTCTGCAGTCATTGTACATAGTATAGGGCCAGTACTGGTGAGGCAGGGACAGTGGGAAAGGTGAAAGAGATATACTGTCTATATAGGCAGTGGGCTTTTTCAAACAAATTTGGGAAAAAAAAACTATATTTGGGCTGCCTGTGACCATCCTCAGTGTACTGCGTGTCTGCTGGGGGTAGTAGTCCTAATTATTACGCAGCTAAGTGTTACAGCAGGCTTGCGCAAAACTGTTTCCTGGCTCTGCATTGCCCATTACATCACCGCCGTCATCGCGTCCAGAGGGAAACAGTTTGTAGTAATTTTACATAGTATAGGGCCAGTACTGGTGAGGCAGGGACAGTGGGAAAGGTGAAAGAGATATACTGTCTATATAGGCAGTGGGCTTTTTCAAACAAATTTGGGGGAAAAAAAACTATATTTGGGCTGCCTGTGACCGTCCTCAGTCTACTGCGTGTCTGCTGGGGGTAGTAGTCCTAATTAATACGCAGCTAAGTGTTACAGCAGGCTTGCGCAAAACTGTTTCCTGGCTCTGCGTTGCCCGTGACATCACCGCCGTCATCCCGTCCACAGGGAAACAGTATACATATATACGCTGCCTACAGTATCTGTCTGCTGTCTCAACTCAGCCTTTCAAAAAATAGAAGCAAAACACTTAAGGCCTACTAGTGGCGTTTGGCCACTTGACTGCTTCAGCGCTGTGAATTCCACTAGCTGAGACATACACACCTACGTCTCACTACAGGCGTGCGCTAAATTGTTTCCTGGCACTGCGTTGCCCGTGACATCACCGCCGTCATCCCATCCACAGGGAAACAGTATACATATATACGCTGCCTACAGTATCTGTCTGTTGTCTCAACTCAGCCTTTCAAAAAATAGAAGCAAAACACTTAAGGCCTACTAGTGGCGTTTGGCCACTTGACTGCTTCAGCGCTGTGAATTCCACTAGCTGAGACATACACACCTACGTCTCACTACAGGCGTGCGCTAAATTGTTTCCTGGCACTGCGTTGCCCGTGACATCACCGCCGTCATCCCATCCACAGGGAAACAGTATACATATATACGCTGCCTACAGTATCTGTCTGCTGTCTCAACTCAGCCTTTCAAAAAATAGAAGCAAAACACTTAAGGCCTACTAGTGGCGTTTGGCCACTTGACTGCTTCAGCGCTGTGAATTCCAATAGCTCAGTCATACGCACCTACGTCTCACTACAGGCGTGCGCTAAATTGTTTCCTGGCTCTGCGTTGCCCGTGACATCACCGCCGTCATCCCGTCCACAGGGAAACTGTATACATATATACGCTGCCTACAGTATCTGTCTGCTGTCTCAACTCAGCCTTTCAAAAAATAGAAGCAAAACACTTAAGGCCTACTAGTGGCGTCTGGCCACTTGACTGCTTCAGCGCTGTGAATTCCACTAGCTGAGACATACACACCTACGTCTCACTACAGGCGTGCGCTAAATTGTTTCCTGGCACTGCGTTGCCCTTGACATCACCGCCGTCATCCCATCCACAGGGAAACAGTATACATATATACGCTGCCTACAGTATCTGTCTGCTGTCTCAACTCAGCCTTTCAAAAAATAGAAGCAAAACACTTAAGGCCTACTAGTGGCGTTTGGCCACTTGACTGCTTCAGCGCTGTGAATTCCAATAGCTCAGTCATACGCACCTACGTCTCACTACAGGCGTGCGCTAAATTGTTTCCTGGCTCTGCGTTGCCCGTAACATCACCGCCGTCATCCCGTCCACAGGGAAACTGTATACATATATACGCTGCCTACAGTATCTGTCTGCTGTCTCAACTCAGCCTTTCAAAAAATAGAAGCAAAACACTTAAGGCCTACTAGTGGCGTTTGGCCACTTGACTGCTTGAGCGCTGTGAATTCCAGTAGCTCAGTCATACGCACCTACGTCTCACTACAAGCTTGCGCAAAATTCTTTCCTGGCTCTGCTGTGCGTTCCGTAAGTGAAGTCAGCCTCCAACCACAGGCCAATAAGCGGCACATTTAATTACAGCGTTCTGTTTTTGCACTACTGGTAATACACCATGCTGAGGGGTAGGGGTAGGCCTAGAGGACGTGGACACAGGCGAGGACGCGGAGGCCCAAGTCAGGGTGTGGGCACAGGCCGACCTCCTGATCCAGGTGTATCGCAGCCGACTGCTGCGGGATTAGGAGAGAGGCACGTTTCTGGCGTCCCCAGATTAATCTCACAATTAATGGCTCCACGCGGTAGAACTTTATTAGAAAATGAGCAGTGTGAGCAGGTCCTGTCGTGGATGGCAGAAAGTGCATCCAGCAATCTATCGTCCACCCAGAGTTCTACACCGTCCACTGCTGCAACTCTGAATCCTCTGGCTGCTGCTCCTCCTTCCTCCTAGCCTCCTCACACCATTACAATGACACATTCTGAGGAGCAGGCAGACTCCCAGGAACTGTTCTCGGGCCCCTGACCAGAATGGGCAGCCATGGGTTCCTATCCCACCAGAGGAGTTTGTCGTGACCGATGCCCAACCTTTGGAAAGTTCCCGGGGTCCGGGGGATGAGGCTGGGGACTTCCGGCAACTGTCTCAAGAGCTTTCAGTGGGTGAGGAGGACGACGACGATGAGACACAGTTGTCTATCACTCAGGTAGTAGTAATTGCAGTAAGTCTGAGGGAGGAGCGCACAGAGGATTCGGAGGAAGAGCAGCAGGACGATGAGGTGACTGACCCCACCTGGTTTGCTACACCTACTGAGGACAGGTCTTCAGAGGGGGAGGCAAGTGCAGCAGCAGGGCAGGTTGGAAGAGGCAGTGCAGTGGCCAGGGGTAGAGGCAGGGCCAGACCGAATAATCCACCAACTGTTTCCCAAAGCGCCCCCTCGCGCCATGCCACCCTGCAGAGGCCGAGGTGCTCAAAGGTCTGGCAGTTTTTCACTGAGAGTGCAGACGACCGACGAACAGTGGTGTGCAATCTTTGTCGCGCCAAGATCAGCCGGGGAGCCACCACCACCAGCCTCACCACCACCAGCATGCGCAGGCATATGATGGCCAAGCACCCCAGAAGGTGGGACGAAGGCCGTTCACCGCCTCCGGTTTGCACCACTGCCTCTCCCCCTGTGCCCCAACCTGCCACTGAGATCCAACCCCCCTCTCAGGACACAGGCACAACCGTCTCCCGGCCTGCACCCACACCCTCACCTCCACTGTTCTCGGCCCCATCCACCAATGTCTCTCAGCGCACCGTCCAGCCGTCGCTAGCGCAAGTGTTGGAGCGCAAGCGCAAGTACGCCGCCACGCACCCGCACGCTCAAGCGTTAAACGTGCACATAGCCAAATTGATCAGGCTGGAGATGCTGCCGTATAGACTTGTGGAAACGGAGACTTTCAAAAACATGATGGCGGTGGCGGCCACGCGCTATTCGGTTCCCAGTCGCCATTACTTTTCCCGATTTGCCGTCCCAGCCCTGTCTCCCGCAACATTGTACACGCCCTCACCAACGCGGTTACTGCCAAGGTCCACTTAACAACGGACACGTGGACAAGCACAGGCGGGCAGGGCCACTATATCTCCCTGACGGCACATTGGGTGAATTTAGTGGAGGCTGGGACCGAGTCAGAGCCTGGGACCGCTCACGTCCTACCCACCCCCAGAATTGCGGGCCCCAGCTCGGTGCTGGTATTTGCGGCGGTGTATGCTTCCTCCACTAAACCACCCTCCTCCTCCTACGCAACCTCTGTCTCGCAATCAAGATGTGTCAGCAGCAGCACGTCGCCAGCAGTCAGTGTCGCGCGGCGTGGCAGCACAGCGGTGGCCAAGCGTCAGCAGGCCATGCTGAAACTACTCAGCTTAGGAGAGAAGAGGCACACGGCCCACGAACTGCTGCAAGGTCTGACAGAGCAGACCGACCGCTGGCTTGCGCCGTAACCTGGTGGCGGCTCTGCAGCTCGGCAGCCTCACGCACGTGCCATGCCTGGCCTACGTCTTTAATTTGGTGGTTCAGCGATTTCTGAAATGCTACCCACGCTTGTCAGACCTGCTCGGAAAGGTGAGCCGGGTCAGCGCACATTTCCGCAAGTCCAACACGGAAGCTGCCACCCTGCGCACCCTGCAACATCGGTTTAATCTGCCAGTGCACCGACTGCTGTGCGGCGTGCCCACACGGTGGAACTCTACGCTCCATATGTTGGCCAGGCTCTATGAGCAGCGTAGAGCTATAGTGGAATACCAACTCCAACATGGGTGGTGTAGTGGGAGTCAGCCTCCTCAATTCTTTACAGAAGAGTGGGCCTGGTTGGCAGACATCTACCAGGTCCTTGGAAACTTTGAGGAGTCTACCCAGATGGTGAGCGGGGATGCTGCAATCATTAGCGTCACCATTCCTCTGCTATGCCTCTTGAGAAGTTCCCTGCAAAGCATAAAGGCAGACGCTTTGCGCTCGGAAACGGAGGCGGGGAAGACAGTATGTCGCTGGATAGTCAGAGCACCCTCCTGTCTATATCTCAGCGCGTTGAGGAGGAGGAGGGGGAGGAGCATGAGGAGGAGGGGGAAGAGACAGCTTGGCCCACTGCTGAGTGTACCCATGCTGCTTGCCTGTCATCCTTTCAGCGTGTATGGCCTGAGGAGGAGGAGGAGGAGGATCCTGAAAGTGATCTTCCTAGTGAGGACAGCCATGTGTTGCGTACAGGCACCCTGGCACACATGGTGGACTTCATGTTAGGATGCCTTTCTCGTGACCCTCGCGTTAGATGCATTCTGGCCACTACGGATAACTGGGTGTACACACTACTCGACCCACGGTATAAGGAGAACCTTTCCACTCTCATACCCGAAGAGGAAAGGGGTTCGAGAGTGATGCTATACCACAGGACCCTGGTGGACAAACTCATGGTAAAATTCCCATCTGACAGCGCTAGTGGCAGAAGGCGCAGTTCCGAGGGCCAGGTAGCAGGGGAGGCGCGGAGATCAGGCAGCATGTATAGCGCAGGCAGGGGAACATTCTCCAAGGCCTTTGCCAGCTTTATGGCTCCCCAGCAAGACTGTGTCACCGCTCCCCAGTCAAGGCTGAGTCGGCGGGAGCACTGTAAAAGGATGGTGAGGGAGTACGTAGCCGATCGCACGACCGTCCTCCGTGACGCCTCTGCTCCGTACAACTACTGGGTGTCGAAGCTGGACACGTGGCCTGAACTCGCGCTGTATGCCCTGGAGGTGCTTGCTTGCCCTGCGGCTAGCGTCTTGTCAGAGAGGGTGTTTAGTGCGGCTGGGGGAATCATCACGGATAAGTGTACCTGCCTGTCAACTGACAGTGCCGACAGGCTAACACTCATAAAGATGAACAAAGCCTGGATTTCCCCAGACTTCTCTTCTTCACCAGCGGACAGCAGCGGTACCTAAACAATACGTAAGCTGCACCCGCGGATGGAAGCATCGTTCTCTATCACCATAAAAAACGGGGACCTTTTAGCTTCATCAATCTGTGTATTATATTCATCCTCCTCCTCCTGCTCCTCCTCCTGAAACCTCACGTAATCATGCCGAACGGGCAATTTTTCTTAGGCCCACAAGGCTCAGTCATATTACTTTTGTAAACAATGTTTATACGTTTCAATTCTCATTAAAGCGTTGAAACTTGCACCTGAACCAATTTTTATTTTAACTGGGCTGCCTCCAGGCCTAGTTACAAATTAAGCCAAATTAACCAAAGCGATTAATGGGTTTCCCCTGCCCTCTTGGTTGGGCATGGGCAATTTTTCTGAGGTACATTAGTACTGTTGGTACACCAATTTTTTGGGGCCCTCGCCTACAGTGTAATCCTAGTAATTTTTATGGGCTTCGCCTGCACTCATGGTACAGCAAGGTGTGTGGGGTTGGTCTACACTTTTGCTACATAAATGTAACTGGGGCCTTGTCTATACTGCAACTACTGAAATGTGAAAGAGACTGTTATCTCCCTGAACTGCTGCAACGGGAATGTTACTGTGGCCTGTCTTGACTGCTACTACTACTGAAATGGAACTAAGACTGTGCTCCCCCTATACTGCTGCTAGTGATATGATACTGGAGCCTGTCTAGAGTGCTACTACTACTGAAATGGAACTAATACTGTGCTCCCCCTATACTGCTGCTAGTGATATGTTACTGGAGCCTGTCTAGAGTGCTACTACTACTGAAATGGAACTAATACTGTGCTTCTCCTATACTGCTGCTAGTGATATGTTACTGGGGCCTGTACAGACTGCTACTACTACTGAAATGGAACTAATACTGTGCTCCCCCTATACTGCTGCTTTGGAATTGTTACTGGGGCCTGTCTTGACTGCTACTATTACTGAAATGAGCAGTTGGGCAGCATGTTACCCAGGAGAAGTGGCAGCGGAGTGTCATGCAGGCAGTGATTGTGCTTTGTTGGAGGTAGTGTGGTGCTTAGCTAAGGTATGCCTTGCTAATGAGGGTTTTTCAGAAGTAAAAATTGTTGGGAGGGGGGGGGCATTCTTGCCGCTATTGTGGCTTAATAGTGGGACCTGGGAACTTGAGATACAGCCCAACATGTAGCCCCTCGCCTGCCCTATCCATTTCTGTGTCGTTCCCATCACTTTCTTGAATTGCCCAGATTTTCACAAATGAAAACCTTAGCGAGCATCGGCGATATACAAAAATGCTCGGGTCGCCCATTGACTTCAATGGGGTTCGTTACTCGAAACGAACCCTCCAGCATCGCGGGAAGTTCGACTCGAGTAACGAGCACCCGAGCATTTTGGTGCTCGCTCATCTCTAATCTTGACCTATGGACAGCCACCAGTCCTGCCGGTGGATGACTTTGTTGGTCTTTGGTAAACCGGAGTGCCCAGCTAACTTGGACCCAGGGCCCCAGACCAAAACCTTCCTTCTCTTGGCCTTGGGTACGAAGGTTCTCCCAAGTGGCAGATTTCTTAACCGGGCAGGTGCCACAGTTACCAAACTAGCAGGATTGATAATGTACTGTGGGGTCTCCTCTATGTCATCACAACCGAAGGCTCTAGATAGCGGCTTTGCTTTGATATTCCGAGCAGCGGGTCGGAAATACAAAAGGAAATTAAAGTGCACAAAAAACAAGGACCATCGAGCCTGCCAAGGGTTAAGCCGCTGAGTGCTCTGCAAGTATGTCAGGTTTTATGGTCTGTATGAATTATGATAGGATGAGCGGATCCCTCTAGTAAATATTGCCAGAACTCCAAAGCCACTTTAATGGCCAACAGCTGCTGATCCCCGATGGAGTAGTTCCGTTCAGCAGGAGAAAAATGTTTTGAGAAAAACCCACAGGTTCTCGTTTTGTCAGATGCAGCTTTTTGCGGTAAAACCGCCACTGCTCCAGATGAGGATGCATCGATCTCCAAAAAAATTTGTTTCCCCTCCTCTGGTCAATGTAAAACTGAGGCCGATGAAAATGCTTCCTTAAGACCCTGGAAGGCAGATTCTGCCTCTGGGGGTCAGTGCTTGCCATCTGCTCCCTTTCTCGTGAGGGCAGATATGTGTGCTGTCAGGGAAGAGAAATGCGGTATGAATTGTCGATAGAAATTGGCAAACCCCCAAAATTGCTGAAAAGCTCAGAGTTCCGAAGGACGAGGCCAATTCAAAACTGCCAACACTTTCTCTGGGTGCATCTCTAAGCCTTGCTGTGAAACTATGTAATCAAGAAACGGAAGCAAACCTTATTCAAAGAGGCATTTCTCTAACTTGGCGAGCAGACGGTTCTCTCTTAAACGCTGAAGAAACATGCAAACCTATCTCCGGTGAGTGTGAATGTCCAGAAAGAAAACCAGCATGTCATCCAGTTACACAACCACACACAGATGGAGAAGGTCCCGAAAAATATCATTGACGAAATCCTGAAACACAGCCGGAGCATTGACTAAACCAAATGGCATGACGAGTTATTCATAATGCTCGTCACAGGTATTAAAGGCCGTCTTCCACTCACGGATGTGGATGAAATTATAGGCGCCATGTAAATCTAGCTTGGTAAAGACCCGAGCCCCCTGCAAACAATCAAATAGTTCAGAGCTTAGTGGCAACGGATACTTGTTCTTTACCATGATAGACTTGAGCCCTGGGTAGTCAATGCATGGTCTCAGAGATCCATCCCTGTTCCTAACAAAGAAGAAGCCTGCTCCCACCGAGAAAGAAGATTTGCGATAAAATCCTTTCTTCAGGCTGACCCTTACATACTCAGCTGTAGCCAGAGTCTCAGGAAGTGAAAGGGAAAAAACTCTGCCCCAAGGTGGTACAGTACCTGCAATCAGCTCGATAGGACAATCGTAAGAACAGTGCAGTGGCAGAAATTCAGCCTCTCTCTTGTCAAAGACTTCTGCAAAGTCCTGGTATACCTTTGGGATTCGAGGATAAGTGGGTGGTACATACAGGACAGAACAGTGGCCCCAGAAAGTACCAAGAAAGAAATTATCATGGAGTGGAGAGCGCCAACTCTTAGCTCTAAAGGCTCCGTAGTCCACTGGATGACCTCAGACAGGGCACTGCCATCAACCATAGTGTCCACAAGAGGGCTCTTGAGAATCTGATGTTGGTCAACAAAGTTTTGTTGCAGAAATTTCCTGGTGGCAATGGAGTCAAGAAAGGCCAACACAGGAAATGGGACACCCGACAGAATCAGGGTTACCATCAGATTCAGCCAGGAAGAAGAGACATCCCCACCCTGGGCTGCCTCTCTGATGGATCTGATGTGGTGGAATCCTCCGGTCTTACAGAGAGATCTCCAGAATTTAACTCCGCTGTCTGATACAAAATGTTTGGGAAAGCCCTGGAGACAAAAAATGTGTTTAATAAACCTCTCATCTGTGAGAGGGAAAGTGGTCTCCATGCTCCAGGGTTCGTCTGGAGGAGGCTTCTCTCCTGTAAAATCTCCCTGGACCTTTCCTGAAACCTCAATTCTATCCTAGTAACTAAAGAGATCAGGGCATCCAAAGAGGCCGGAACCTCGCATCCTGCCAATTCGTCCAGTAAGCCCCTCGCAGAACGCAGCCATCATTGTTCCATCCTAATTCTGAGGCCAGGGTGCAAAACTGGATGGCGTACTGACCTACCGTCAGATCACTTTGACGGAGGCATAGCAGCGCAGAAGCGATTGAGGCTGAACAACCTGGCTCATCAAAAACCTGGTGAAAAGTCTCAATAAAGAGAATAAGATTGTCAACTAGGGGGTCGTTTTGCTCCCAAATGGTACATGCCAGTGCCTGACCTGAAAGGTCTGACATAATAAATGCAACCTTGGTAAGATCAAATGTGAAGAGGTGGGGCAGGAGCTCGAAATGTAACGTGCACTAATTCACAAAACCTTGGCAAAGTCCGGGATCTCTCTCATAGCGAGGTGGAGACGCCAACTGAGGTCCGAGACCTGGAGACCTAAAACAGTAGTAGCTAATGAAACCACCGCAGCATTAGACAGATTGGTAGAGGGCTGCGATGCAGCCATGATACCGTTTAGCTGGGCACTCACTGTATGAAGAAATGCCAGAATCTGTCCATGTCTCTGTCGCTCTACAGTATGTTCCTGAAACAACTCAAGCAGTGCTGCATGGTGAGAATCAGCAGGATTCATGGCCTTGGTGTACTGTTATGAGGTGTTTGTGGATCCACTGCGTCATCCTGCTGAGTGAAACCACCCAGCAGGATGGACAGCTGACTCCAAGGCACAGGCTATGCAAAAGCTGGGTCGCCCTTTTTTTGCCTATATCACTAATTCTAATAATCTCTTTAAGTGCTGTAGTCCACCCAGTTGATTTATTACTTTTGTTGCCCACTTTTGAACATGCTCAGGTTCTGATATGTTCTTTGTGAGCAACGGTGACAAAAACTGTACACAATATTCCATGTGTGGTCTGACCAGTGACTGGTAAAGAGGAAGAACAATATTCTCATCATGCGCCCCTAGATCACTTTTGATGGACCACATGATCATATTTGCCTTGGCAGCAGCTGCCTGACACTGGTTGCTCCAGTTAAGCTTACAGTTATAAAACCCCATTGGTTTCCCATTTAGTGTGTAATGGTGAAATGTATTTTCCCTGCCAAGTGCATAACTTTACATTTATCAATGTTAAGCCTCATCTGTCACTTTTCTGCCTGCAACTTATCCAGATCCATTTGAAAGCTTTATATACATGTTTTTAATGCACATTTGGGCAAATACTCATGTTGCTACAAGAATTATGTTTGAGAAATAATTAAGCTACAATTTAATTTGAAGCCATTGCTTATATAGTAATACATGTTGCTTTCTGCTATTTAGCATTTAATTCATATTTTACAAATATCTACTGTAAATAACACTTACAAGGTATTCCCATGTGCTGGCAGGGTAAAAGTGTGTGAGCCTCTACCCCGCAGAGAGGTAGAAGAGAATCCTCCAATGTCCTCTAGGATATCAGGCAATGATGCCAAAGACTTGGTAATGTTTTTGGAAGAAGCTTCCAGCAATGGACTTATGGACTCTGCAGATATCGCCTTCAATTGCCATGAAAGACGAGGCTCTCCCTTAAAACAAGATGAGAAAAAAAAGGAATAACAATAAAAAATTATGCTTATAATTTGCAAGACAATGATACTATGTAACGGATAATGTTCAATGGCTAATTATTTTTTGTCACTTCAACATGAATAAAATAAAAAATGGAAACTTCTAAAAAGTTACCTAGTTTTCTCTTAAAATTGAAATGGCAGCAACAAATATAAAACATTATGTTCATGGGGGCGGAGCCTGGACGCCGAGCGCAATGGCTGCCTGAAAGCAGCGCTCCCATCAACGGGCACCCACAGCTCCTCACAGCAACCACCAGCCGAAAAAGAGATGGGCAAGACAGGCAAGGAAAGAAGCACTGACCTGCAGGGCACCCCTCGCCTGACCAAAACGCAGGCTGACATGCGGGGTTTCTTCAGAGACCGTGCCGCTCGCTCCCCTCGACCCCCAGCTAAGATGGCGCCGGCTCGAGCGCTCGTCCCCGCTCTCTGCTAGGAGGAAGAAGAGGAGCAGCTTTCGGAGGAGGAAGATGGTGAGTCTGTCTCCAGGGGCTTTATGAAGAACCTGATTGCACAAGCCCTACGCCCCATTGCCTTAGACTTAGCAGAGATAAAGGAGGAATTTAAACAGCTGGGGCACAGGGTTGAAGAGCTTGAGTCCTCTGCTGTGGCCATATCCTCCCACTCCCTGCAAGTTGAACAAGTCTTAAAGGAGCAGCATCTGTATTTAAATAGAGCTCTCCTGCTCCAGGAAGACTTAGAAAACAGGAACAGGCGCAATAACCTTCGCTTTAAAGGTATTCCCGAATCTTATGCTAATGAATGCCTTGATAAAGTCGCCAAAGTTATTTTTGCCACCCTGCTGGGGGAGGGGAGATCGTCTAACATTTGCATTGAAAGGATCCATCGGGCCCTTAGACCACCGCCGGACCCCACCGAACCGCCCAGGGATGTGATTTGTAAGCTATTAGCGTTCCCCGATGCAGTTGTGGTTCTAAGAGCGGCCAGAACCTTCAAAGACCTGAAGTTTGAGGGGGCGCCCGTCTCGATCTTCCAGGACTTAGCGCCCTCTACCCTAGCAAAGCGCCGTGCCCTGCGACCATTGCTGGAAGTCCTGAAAGCCCGAGAGATCCGTTATGCATGGCTGTTCCCATTTGGCATCAGTGCGACCATCAAGGGCAAGAGGGTTAACATACTTATCCAAGAAGAAATGTGTGAGCTGTGGAACCTCCTGGAAATGGATCCAATAGAACTCTCCAACTGGCAACCTCTTCCGGAACTCCCTCAGTTCTCACCTCTGGAGAACCCAGGGGACTGGCTGGTAGCGGGCAGCGCAAAATCCCCGAAAGAGAAGAAGAAGAAGCCCAAGCAGGACCCGTGAAGTTCCTAATCCGCGGTAAGAATTTTCCTGCGGTGCCTCCAGATGGCGCATCTGACCGATGGGTGCCTACCTCGGGTTCCCTAGCCGTGATTGGACCCGGGGTGACTCCCTCCGATAAGATGTTCGTATCAGTTCTCACCTGCTAACCTTCGGCTTCTTCTGCGGGTCGTATTACGGATCCGGAGATGGGTGGCGCTTCGGACTGTCTTGGAGCGTTTGCGGAGAAGCGGGAAGCTCGGGCGTTTTTCCCGTCACCTGACTCCTCAGGCCCGGGTCTTGAACTCTTGATAACATACGACTCAGGCTGGTGAATACGTCGAGGGCCTTGAACTGACTATCTTCGGTTGAATGTTTACCATCGTTGATGCAAGTATTTAGGGCTTTGTGCCTCTTGTTTTTCCTCGTACTTTCTCCTTTTTTGTCTGTTCTCATGTCCTAATCTCTGTTTCCCTTCTCAGAGGACTAATGGGTGCCTGTATTGTCCAGGCCGTAACTAAATCTCTGACCTCCCGACAGGGCCTTTTGCTCTGTGGGATATCAGCAGACTGCCCCAAGGGTGAGCCGGGGGTAGGGAGTCAACGGACCCCCCCCTGAGGCTCATTCGAATAGGAATCTCTCTGCCAGCAGAAGCTTTGCTGCAGCGACTTTTCTTGTATTATTTGCTTAACAGTTCTACGTCTATCCCCACCTACTTGTATCCTTCTTCCCTGCTTGTCTTACCCTCCCCTCCTCCCACGCCTTACCCCCCACTACTAAGTTTGGGTACCGCGAGAGAGAGCCCCAACGGAGACTCCTCTCCCTTCGCAAATACCATATCTGCATTGTTTACTCATTTGTGCCTTTTCTCATATTTAGTACAGAGTTTTCACGATGAGTGGACTGCGTCTCACTTCCTTCAACGCCAGAGGACTTAACTCGCCCTCAAAACGCCACAGCCTTGAGCTGCTACTGAGGAGGTATGACACAAAAATTCTCTTCCTCCAGGAGACCCACTATAAAGGAGACAAATCCTTTTCCCTCCCAGGGAGATCTTTCCCTAGGGCATTTCACTGCACTTATCCCTCGTCGGCCTCGAAGGGGGTCTCTATTTTTCTTCATAGAACAATTAATTTTGTTGAGGAGGCTCGGTTCCGGGACGACGAGGGCAGAGTCCTGTTCATTAAGGGCATCATGAACAACACAAAACTAACCCTAGCTAATTTGTATACTCCTAACACAGACCAGATTCCATGGCTGCTCAAGCAGCTGGAGATTCTAAAAAACTTCAGTGAGGGCTCGATAATTTTAGCGGGTGACCTTAACGTTACTCTCAACCCCACCTTAGACTCTTCCTCGGGCCGCTCACACATATCCCAAGGTAAATTGAAAAAATTAGGCAAACGGCTTCAGGAATTGGGTTTGATAGACACTTGGCGCACCCTACACCCTACCACGAAAGATTTTTCCTTTTTTCCCCCGGTGCACTCCACATTCCAAAGGCTGGATTACGTCCTGGTCTCCTCCTCCTTATTTCCATCCCTGACCGGTTCGAATATTGACACAAGGACAATTTCCGATCACGCCCCGGTGCACACTTCGTTACGCCTCCCTCAACCAGGTGCTAGGGAATGGAGATGGTCACTAAATACCTCCCTCCTAGATCAACTAGAGGATAGAGAGTACCTAACAAAACTTCTAGAAGAATTTTTCCGTATCAATTCAACGGAGGGGTCAGAGTCTCCCCTGGTCTGGGAAGCCCACAAAGCTTATATGCGTGGCCTATTTATAGCCCTGGGCTCACGTATTAAGAAAAGGAATCAAAAAGCTATTGATGAGAAGCTTTCGCAGATTGCCAGACTGGAACTAACTGTGAAACTCTCCTAGGTGAAACAGAATATGGCTGAGCTTGCGGCGGCAAGGGCTGACCTAATAC
Source organism: Eleutherodactylus coqui (assembly GCF_035609145.1). NCBI lineage: Eukaryota > Metazoa > Chordata > Amphibia > Anura > Eleutherodactylidae > Eleutherodactylus > Eleutherodactylus coqui. The sequence goes on from NC_089840.1 coordinate 154,173,296, forward strand.
TTTTGCTTAATTCCAAATTTAACAAGAAACAGTTGCATTTTAAACACAAGATATATATTCAGGGTAATAGAGGTAGCATGCTCATGTCGACGCTGATTAAAAAGGCTAGGGGAAAAAACCAGATCAGGGCGATTAGGTCCCCCTCAGGGTCGGCTCTGTCTTCCTCCGGGGACATTGCAGCAGAATTTCAGAGGTTCTATTCGAATCTATACAACCTGTGGGACACCCCCAATGCCCCGTGGGTAGAGAACCCTGCGGCCCATATAGATGCTTTTCTGAAACAACTCAATATGCCAACACTGAATACCTCAGAGGCGGCTCTGCTGGTCGCACAGGTCACGCAGGAGGAAGTGGAGGCGCTGATAGCATCGAGCCCGCCCAATAAAAGTCCAGGACCAGATGGTCTTCCGATTCAATATTATAAAGCCTTCCTCCCTACGTTAAAACCAAAACTGACAACGCTGTTCAGTGATCTGCTGGGGGGGGGGGCATCCCTGCCGCGTCAATCCCAGGAAGCCCACATTACGCTAATTCTTAAGGATAATAAGGACCCAGAATTATGCGGTAGTTACCGCCCCATATCCTTGATCAACTTGGATGTGAAGTTGTGGGCCAAACTGTTAGCTAAAAGGTTGGAACCGTTTTTGCCAGGACTGATTAATTCAGAACAGGCGGGCTTCGTGAAGGGGAGGGAGGGGAGAGACAACTGCATCAGACTCCTCCATGCAGCTAGATATGCCCAACACCACAGGATACCCCTCGCCCTAGTAGGTACAGATGCCGAAAAGGCTTTTGATAGGGTGGACTGGCTCTACATGGAGAGAGTGCTGTATCACTTTGGTCTTCCAGTGCAGTTCAAGCGAGCGATATTTTCGCTTTACGCGTGCCCGCACGCAAGACTAAAGATTAACGAGATCCTCTCCCCTCCCTTCCTCATAAGAAATGGCACTCGGCAGGGATGCCCTCTCTCGCCTGCGCTTTTTATTTTATCACTCGAGCCCCTTCTCTTAAAAGTCAGGCAGGACCCAGGGGTTAAGGGTCTGCAGATAGGAGACCAGCAGATTTCGTCCGCGGCGTTCGCTGATGATATAGCCTTCCTAGTCACGGACCCCCAGAAGAGTCTCCCCAGGCTCTCTGAGCTTCTCCAAGAATTCGGTACCTTCTCGAATTTTAAAATTAATTTTGCGAAATCTACGGCGTTAAACATCTCTATCCCACAAAAGCAGTATGACGAACTAAGAAGTAACTCCCCCTTTTCGTGGTCATCGTCCCATTTAGAATATCTAGGGATTAAATTGACCAAAAAAGCGGAAGACCTGTACGCCACTAATTTCATCCCTCTCATTGCGCGAGTGAAACAACTTCTCAAGTCATACGATATTCCCTATATCTCCTGGCTAGGGAGGAAGAACATCATAAAGTCCTATATTCTCCCTCTCATACTCTACAAGATTAGAATGCTTCCTATCCACCTCCCCATAAAATTCTTTAAATTGATACGCGGGATCTTTTCGGCGTTTGTGTGGAGACAGAGACGACCGAGATTGCCGCATGGTCTGATGTCTAAAAGGAGAAGGGAGGGGGGTGTGGACCTTCCCAACCTTCACGATTACTATAGTGCTTCCCACCTCCGCTACTGGTGGGACCTCTCCAAGCTAAGGGACAATGAACTGCTCTCCAAATTAGTGGTAGGTTATAGCAACCTCCCCCTGTCCGAGGTCATATGGCTGCCCACTAGCGCCCACTTTCGGGCTAAAACTTTCAACCCCCTCCTTAGAGGGCCGTGCGAGGTGTGGGACAAGTTCAGAACGACACTTGCGCCGACTCCTTCGCCTGTCTCTCCTCTAAACGTTATGCCTAGAATAATGAACCCGCAAAGCAACCGTCCTTTAGCTTCAGTGTGGAGGAGATTAGGGACACTCTCCATCTCCAACTTACAAAATCTTTTGCACCTGACCCCCCCGACGATCCCCCTAAAACTACTTCCTACTGAGTCCTTCTCCTTCTTAGAGGTGGCCCAATTATCGGGTGTCTTTAAGGAATTTCTCAGCGAGCACAAGTCGACCAGGCCGCTCACTATATTTGAGAGGTCCTGGTCGGATAACAAGGCTTCTCATAAAAAGATCTCCTTTATACGCAAATCCTTTATTTCTCCCTATCGGCCCTATAAACCGGCCTTTCTCACGTCGTGGGAGAAGGAGCTGGGTATTCGGCTCTCAGAGGAGGAGACCAGGACGATTCTTGATACATCCTTCGGCCTCACCCCTTGTGTATTAGCCCAAGAGGCTCACTATAAACTATTAGTCAGGTGGTACCGTACGCCACAATGGCTTTTTGAGCACAAGCTCTCCCCCCACGAATTCTGTTGGAGATGCAAGAGCGAAGCTGGCTCATATGTGCATATCTGGTGGGACTGCCGGGTGATAGTCCCCTTCTGGACGGGTGTAGGGGAAATCATTGAGAAAATTGCGCCAGATGTCCGTCTCACACCAGACATGGTCTTTCTGTGGAGATCGAGTATACTTTTCCATCCGAAAAAGAATAAACTGATAGCCTTGCTAATAGACACAGCCAAATCCCTGATTCCCCGCTTGTGGCTCCAGAGTACGGCTCCTTCGCTGGGTCTCTGGAGGGAGAGAGTCGACAATTTATATTCCTTGGAGGAATTGCACAGCTGGTCAAATAACACCTATGATAAATTCATTGTGACGTGGGCTCCTTGGCGTGAAGTGAGATCCGTAGCGTCCTGGGAGGAGTGAGACATGGTCCGTCTAAAATCCCCCCTTTGGTAGGCCTCTATTCATTTTCCCTCCCCCTCTTCCCCCTCCCCCCTCCCCTTCTTGTGAGTTTTAGTGTATGTCCTCTTCCTTTTTCGTTTCTATTTAGTGCAGACAGGATAAGGTGATCGTCATGTGCTACCCGATGCGAGTTGATATAGTTTCTCAGTGGAATGTCGTTACTCATTGGGATTTGTAACTCTGCGGAATGTCTGCCATTTTAGATGTTGATGTTTGATAACCCTGTTTGTTTTTTTTTGTTTTTTGTTTTTTTTGTTTGCTTTTCCTTTTTCCTTTCTGTGAAACATACAATAAAAATTGGATTTAAAAAAAAAAAGACTAAAATACCAAAGAATTCAGAAAATGTGACCATCACAACACATTTCGTGAAAACTCCGATAGCAGAATAAATCTTCCTGTGTCTGAAAAAAAAACAAAAAAAAAAAAAAAAAAAACATTATGTTCATCAGTCTATATTTTCTGTTTACTAGTGCGTGTTTCCATGTTGCAGGTTCACAGTACTTACCGTAGCAGCATAGTGGATAGAAATAAATCTGTGGAAAAAATACATACATCTATGCAGACATATAGTGCAGATGTTAAACCCACAGCATTTCAGCTTACTGTGAAGATCTCTAAATCTGTAATTCATGTTTCAATTCTATAGATGGTTTTATATATATTATATAAATTTTATATATATTACACACATTGTAGAAGGGTAATATGCAGAATGGCCGGCGGGGGGGGCTGCAGACAGATATTCTGAGACCTGAAGTGAGGAAAAACACCTCAAGTAACATAAAAAGATCAGTTCCTGCCACACTAACGGTGAAGTTGGCTGACAGCTAGAGTGAGAGGCTGTGCTGCAGCCATCAGGCACTTGAAGCCTGAGGTCTGTGTGGACTAGTCTGTACCCATCACAAGTCTGACAGAGGAGGGTACCCTCTAGATGCCCCGGGTGGGGGATAGTGATGGTTACCCTGTGGGTTGTGAACCCTGAGGAACTCTATGTACCAGTGACTGCTGTATGTGAAATAAATACTGGCAGGCAGGACCCTCATCCCTACTGTTTCCATCAATTGATTATTTGTGTAACCGAGGCTTTGTTTTTAACTCTTCTAGGAGGATTTTCTTGACAATTCTGTAAAGATCTTACAACACTGCTGATTTAAGCAACAAGTTAATGTGATCTTACAACACTGCTGATTTAAGCAACAAGTTAATGTGATATTACAACACTGCTGATTTAAGTAACAAGTTATTGTGATTCTTATTTCAGCTAGTAATTGGGTATTTTATGCCTTATTCACACGCTTCAGAAAAAAACTGAGCTACAGATTTTAAAATCCATAGCATGTCCATATAGATACATCCTATACAGAAAATTCACAGGTTAGCAGCAATGAAGGACATACAACAGGGCTAATCCATGGCAGAAATCCAATCTCTAGGCTTGGATTTCTGTTGCAGTTTCCCTGAGGAATCAACAGCAGACATTGCCTAATGTAAAATCCAACCTATGTGAACTCAGCCTTATACTTTGGGGAATGCTTTCTATATTGAGCAGAAAATGCTGTTTAACAAAGTTAGTAGTAGTTTGTATTGTTAGCTACTGTATGGAACCTTACAAGGATATTCCCATCTCCTACTGTTGTGACATATCAGTAGGAACTTTGCTAAATTCAAGAACACGTGAATGTGATTCTCCATTCTCTATCACGTCAGGTGGGCAGTGCTGTTGCAGAGCAAGGAAGCAAAGTGAGCACTGGCGTAACTATAGAGGATGCAGGGGATGCGGTTGCACCTGGGCCCAGGAGCCTTAGGGAGCCCATAAGGCCTTTCTTCTCCATATAGGGAGCCCAGTACTATGAATAAAAAATTATAGTTAGGGGCCCTGTTACAGATGTTGCATTAGCGCCCAGGAGCTTCAAGTTACACCTCTGCATTAAGGCGTTAAGAGAAGTTGGGGGGCCCCAAGATAAACTTTTGCACCCGGGTCCATGAGCCTTTATCTATGCGAATGAAAGTGAGATAACCAACTTCCACCTCTCAGGAAGTGCAAGCATAACCTAAGCCAAAAACCTTTTTAAGGGAATGCTCACATGGCATAATTCATGGTGGAATTTTCTGTGTGCCCTTAAAAATTGGTAACAAAATTTGCAGCTTTCTAACACACTTTTTGTCATGCATCTGCATGCAAATTTTGCACCTGTCATTGGGCAAAATCCACTTGAAGAATTCCAACGCATTTCTGCATCAAATAGAGCCATGTGTCTACTTCAAGAAGTGACGACACTTTTAGTGTAAACATTCGGAATTCAGCATGCAGAATTTGCCCATTGAAAGAGTTAAATTTGTGTGCAGATCCACAGTAAAAAGGAGTGCAGAAAACTGCAAATTTTGTTTGGAGAGTTTTGAGGCAGAATTCACACTGAAAATATTGCAGCAAAATGCACCATGTGAGCATACCAAGGGCCAGAATATAATATATGCAAATGGAGCACTGATTTCTTTAAATACAGCTCTTCCAAGCCCAAGCATAATAAAACCACTTACACTCTCCTCTCCCCGCACTTCACTCACTGACAGCTCTGGATTTCCTATGACGTAATCTTTAGAGGCCACAACAGTCTCTGTTTGTGACATCATAGGTTTCTGCAGCCAATGACAGAGCACTGTCATTGGCTGCTGTAGTCTGTGACGTCACAGGGGTGACATGTGGGAAGAGGGTAGTATAAATGGTTTTATTATGTTTGGGCATGGGGAAGCAGTTTTTTTTAAATAATAACTTAAACAACCCCTTTAACGACCAAGTAATTTTTTTTGCACTTTTTCATTGTCGCATTCCATAAATCATAACATTTTTATTTTTTTGTCAACATAGTCATATGAGAACTTGTTTTGTGTGAAAATTATATTTTCAATGACCTCAGATTAGGGTATTAGTGCTTCTTGTCTTGATCAGTCGGGGAATAAAATCTCCCCGATTTTAGCAAAATCGAATTGGGTAAGTCTGAACCAATATTTGGCAAAAATTCCTATAATGTCGACTGTAGAGGTCAGCGTGCAGACAATCAGCAGCCAGGGTGCCTTGCTAATGTCACCAAATGTGTCCTCCATCTTTCACATGGACAGAAGTTTCATTAGATGCCTGCATCACATGACCTAGCCATATAGGCACCTGCAGCCATATTATAGCACAGGACAGAGGAGCTGCATCACATTTACAAACTAAATGGAAAACCACTGGGGAGCACTGACATGGAAAAGGACTTGAGAGTTTTATAACTGTAAGCTTAACTGTAGTAACCAGTCAGGCGGCTGCTGCCAAGGCAAACAGAATCATGGGGTGCATCAAAAGAGGTCTAGGGGCGCATGGCAAGAACATTTTTCTTCCTCCTCACAAGTCTCTAGTCAGACCACATATGGAATATTGTGGACAGTTTTGGGCACTAGTACTGAAGAAGGACATATCAGAGCTTGAGCAGGTACAAAAGTGGCAACTAAAGTAATAAATGGAACAGGCAGACTACAATACCCAGAGAGGCTGTCAAAATTGAGATTATTAAGTTTACAAAAAGATGGCTAGGGGGACGACCCAATAACTATGTATAGATATATCAGGGGTCATCATTAGAGATGAGCGAGCACCAAAATGCTCGGGTGCTCTTTACTCGAGACGAACTTTTCGCGATGCTCGAGGGTTCGTTTCGAATAACGAACCCCATTGAAGTCAATGGGCGACCCGAGCATTTTTGTATATCGCCGATGCTCGCTAAGGTTTTCATTTGTGAAAATCGGGGCAATTCAAGAAAGTGATGGGAACGACACAGCAACGGATAGGGCAGGCGAGGGGCTACATGTTGGGCTGCATCTCAAGTTCACAGGTCCCACTATTAAGCCACAATAGCGGCAAGAGTGGGCCCACCCCCCCAACAACTTTAACTTCTGAAAAGCCCTCATTAGCAATGCATACCTTAGCTAAGCACCACACTACCTCCAACAAAGCACAATCACTGCCTGCATGACACTCCGCTGCCACTTCTCCTGGGTTACATGCTGCCCAACCCCCCCTGCACGACCCAGTGTCCACAGCACACACCAAAGTGTCCCTGCGCAGCCTTCAGCTGCCCTCATGCCACGCCACACTCATGTCTATTTATAAGTGCGTCTGCCAGAGGAATTGCAGGCACACACTGCAGAGGGTTGGCACGGCAAGGCAGCGACCCTCTTTAAAAGGGGCGGGCCGGTAGTCCACAATGCTGTACAGAAGCAATGAGAAATCCAATCCTGTGCCACCTCCATCTGGAGCTGCACACGTGGGCATAGCAATGGGGAACCTATGTGCCACACACTATTCATTCTGTCAAGGTGTCTGCATGCCCCAGTCAGACCGCGGTTTTTTATAAATAGTCACAGGCATGTACAACTCCGCAATGGGAATTCCGTGTGCACCCACAGCATGGGTGGCTCCCTGGAACCCACCCGCTGTACATAAATGTATCCCATTGCAGTGCCCTGGACAGCAGAGCTAACGTCAGATGAAATGCAGGTGGGCTTCGGCCCACACTGCATGCCCCAGTCAGACTGGGGTTCTTTGGAAGTGGACACATGTAGTTTCAACTCCCTGTGGACCCACAGCATGGGTGGGTGCCAGGAAGCCACCGGCGGTACATAAATATATCCCATTGCATTGCCCATCACAGCTGAGGTAATAATGTCATGTTTAATGCAGGTGGGCTTCGGCCCACACTGCATGCCCCAGTCAGACTGGGGTTCTTTAGAAGTGGACACATGTAGTTACAACTCCCTGTGGACCCACAGCATGGGTGGCTCCCTGGAACCCACCGGCGGTACATAAAAATATCCCATTGCATTGCCCAACACAGCGGATGTAACGTCAGCTGTAATGCAGGTGGGCTAAAAATTAATTTGATTACACTGTAGGCGAGGGCCCACAAAAATTGCTGTATCAACAGTACTAATGTACATCAGAAAAATTGGCCATGGCCAACCAAGAGGGCAGGTGAAACCCATTAATCGCTTTGGTTAATGTGGCCTAATTGGTAACTAGGCCAGGAGGCAGCCCAGTTAAAATAAAAATTGGTGGAGGTGAAAGTTTCAACGCTTTAATGAGCATTGAAACGTATAAAAATTGTTTAGAAAAATTATATGACTGAGCCTTGTGGGCCTAAGAAAAATTGTCCGTTCGGCGTGATTATGTGAGGTTTCAGGAGGAGGAGCATGAGGAGGAGGAGGAATATTATACACAGATTGATGAAGCGAAAAGGTCCCCGTTTTTGATGGGGATACAGAACGATGCTTCCATCCGCGGGTGCAGCCTACGTATTGCTTATGTATCGCTGCTGTCCGCTGGTGGAGAAGAGAAGTCTGGGGAAATCCAGGCTTTGTTCATCTTGATGAGTGTTAGCCTGTCGGCACTGTCGGTTGACAGGCGGGTACGCTTATCTGTGATGATTCCCCCAGCCGCACTAAACACCCTCTCTGACAAGACGCTAGCCGCAGGACAAGCAAGCACCTCCAGGGCATACAGCGCTAGTTCAGGCCACGTGTCCAGCTTCAACACCCAGTAGTTGTAGGGGGCAGAGGCGTCACGGAGGACGGTCGTGCGATCGGCTACGTACTCCCTCACCATCCTTTTACAGTGCTCCCGCCGACTCAGCCGTGACTGGGGAGCGGTGACACAGTCTTGCTGGGTAGCCATAAAGCTGTCAAGGGCCTTAAAGAGTGTTGGCCTGCCTGTGCTGTACATGCTGCCTGATCTCCGCGCCTCCCCTGCTACCTGGCCCTCGGAACTGCGCCTTTGGCCACTAGCGCTGTCGTATGGGTATTTTACCATCAGTTTGTCCGCCAGGGTCCTGTGGTATAGCAACACTCTCGAACCCCTTTCCTCTTCGGGAATGAGAGTGGAAAGGTTCTCCTTAAACCGTGGGTCGAGCAGTGTGTACACCCAGTAATCCGTAGTGGCCAGAATGCGTGTAACGCGAGGGTCACGAGAAAGGCATCCTAACATGAAGTCAGCCATGTGTGCCAGGGTACCTGTACGCAACACATGGCTGTCCTCACTAGGAAGATCACTTTTAGGATCCTCCTCCTCCTCCTCCTCCTTCTCCTCCTCCTCCTCAGGCCATACACGCTGAAAGGATGACAGGTAAGCAGCATGTGTACCCTCAGCAGTGGGCCAAGCTGTTTCTTCCCCCTCCTCCTCATCTTCCTCCTCCTCCTCACCGCGCTGAGATAGAGACAGGAGGGTGCTCTGACTATCCAGCGACATACTGTCTTCCCCCGGCTCTGTTTCCGAGTGCAAAGCGTCTGCCTTTATGCTTTGCAGGGAACTTCTCAAGAGGCATAGCAAAGGAATGGTGACGCTAATGATTGCAGCATCGCCGCTCACCACCTGGGTAGACTCCTCAAAGTTTCGAAGGACCTGGCAGATGTCTGCCAACCAGGGCCACTCTTCTGAAAATAATTGAGGAGGCTGACTCCCACTGCGCCGCCCATGTTGGAGTTGGTATTCCACTATAGCTCTACGCTGCTCATAGAGCCTGGCCAACATGTGGAGCGTAGAGTTCCACCGTGTGGGCACGTCGCACAGCAGTCGGTGCACTGGCAGATTAAACCGATGTTGCAGGGTGCGCAGGGTGGCAGGGTCCGTGTGGGACTTGCGGAAATGTGCGCAGAGCCGGCGCACCTTTCCAAGCAGGTCTGACAAGCGAGGATAGCTTTTCAGAAAGCGCTGAACCACCAAATTAAAGACGTGGGCCAGGCATGGCACGTGCGTGAGGCTGCCGAGCTGCAGAGCCGCCACCAGGTTACGGCTGTTGTCACACACGACCATGCCCGGTTGGAGGCTCAGCGGCGCAAGCCAGTGGTCGGTCTGCTCTGTCAGACCCTGCAGCAGTTCGTGGGCCGTGTGCCTCTTATCTCCTAAGCTGAGTAGTTTCAGCACGGCCTGCTGACGCTTGCCCACCGCTGTGCTGCCATGACGCGCGACACCGACTGCTGGCGACGTGCTGCTGCTGCTGCTGACACATCTTGATTGCGAGACAGAGGTTGCGTTGGAGGAGGAGGAGGAGGGTGGTTTAGTGGAGGAAGCATACACCGCCGCAGATACCACCACCGAGCTGTGGCCTGCAATTCTGGGGGTGGGTAGGACGTGAGCGGTCCCAGGCTCTGACTCTGTCCCAGCCTCCACTAAATTCACCCAATGTTCCGCCAGGGAGATATAGTGGCCCTGCCCGCCTGTGCTTGTCCTCGTGTCCGTTGTTAAGTGGACCTTGGCAGTAACCGCGTTGGTGAGGGCGCGTACAATGTTGCGGGAGACGTGGTCGTGCAGGGCTGGGACGGCACATCGGGAAAAGTAGTGGCGACTGGGAACTGAGTAGCGCGGGGCCGCCGCCGCCATCATGCTTTTGAAGGACTCCGTTTCCACAACCCTATACGGAAGCATCTCCAGGCTGATAAATTTGGCTACGTGCACGTTTAACGCTTGAGCGTGCGGGTGCGTGGCGGCGTACTTGCGCTCCAACACTTGCGCTAGTGACGGCTGGACGCTGCGCTGACAGACATTGCTGGATGGGGCCGAGGACAGCGGAGGTGAGGGTGTGGGTGCAGGCCAGGAGACGGTAGTGCCTGTGTCCTCAGAGCGGGGTTGGATCTCAGTGGCAGGTTGGGGCACAGGGGGAGAGGCAGCGGTGCAAACCGGAGGCGGTGAACGGCCTTCGTCCCACGTTGTGGGGTGCTTGGCCATCATATGTCTGCGCATGCTGGTGGTGGTGAGGCTGGTGGTGGTGGCTCCCCGGCTGATCTTGGTGTGACAAAGGTTGCACACCACTGTTTGTCGGTCGTCTGCACTCTCAGTGAAAAACTGCCAGACCTTTGAGCACCTCGGCCTCTGCAGGGTGGCATGGCGCGAGGGGGCGCTTTGGGAAACAGTTGGTGGATTATTCGGTCTGGCCCTGCCTCTACCCCTGGCCACCGCACTGCCTCTTGCAACCTGCCCTGCTGCTGCCCTTGCCTCCCCCTCTGAAGACCTGTCCTCAGTAGGCGTAGCAAACCAGGTGGGGTCAGTCACCTCATTGTCCTGCTGCTCTTCCTCAGAATCCTCGGTGCGCTCCTCCCTCGGACTTAATGCCCTTACTACTACCTCACTGATAGACAACTGTGTCTCATCGTCATCGGCCTCCTCACCCACTGAAAGGTCTTGAGACAGTTGCCGGAAGTCCCCAGCCTCATCCCCCGCACCCCGGGAACTTTGCAATGGTTGGGCATCAGTCACGATAAACTCCTCTGGTGGGAGAGGAACCACTGCTGCCCAATCTGAGCAGGGGCCCGAGAACAGTTCCTGGGAGTCTGCCCGCTCCTCAGAATGTCTCATTTTCATGGAGTGAGGAGGCTGGGAGGAAGGAGGAGCAGCAGCCAGAGGATTCTGAGTTGCAGCAGTGGACGGCGCAGAACTCTGGGTGGACGATAGGTTGCTGGAAGCACTTTCTGCCATCCACGACAGGACCTGCTCACACTGCTCATTTTCTAATAAAGGTCTACCGCGTGGACCCATTAAATGTGCTATGAATGTGGGGACGCCAGAAACGTGCCTCTCTCATAATCCCACAGCAGTCGGCTGCGATACACCTGGATCAGGAGCTCGGCCTGTGCCCACACCCGGACTAGGGCCTCCGCGTCCTCGGCCACGCCCACGCCCTCTAGGCCTACCCCTACCCCTCAGCATGCTGTATTACCAGGAATGCAGAAACACAACACTGTAATTAAATGTGCCGCTTATTGGCGTGTGGTTGGAGGCTGAGTTCGCTTACGGAATGCCAGGAAATAATTTGCCGCAAGCCTGCTGTAACACTTAGCTGGCTGCGTATTTATTTGGAGAACTACTACCCCCAGCAGACACGGACCCAGAACACTGCGCACAGTGACAGGCAGGCCAAATAGATTTTTTTCAAATATTTTTTTCAAAGGCACCACTGCGTATATTCAATCTATAATATGTCTTCTGGCCCTGCCTACACAATTCTGTCCCTGATGTGTGTGTCACGGAACTGCAGTGTTGCACTGTTATTAACTGCAACAGACCGGTGATTTCAGAGCCAGGAAATAATTTGGCGCAAGCCTGCTGTAACACTTAGCTGGCAGCGTATTTATTTGGAGAACTACTACCCCCAGCAGACACAGACCCAGAACACTGAGCACAGTGACAGGCAGGCCAAATAGATTTTTTCCAAATATTTTTTTCAAAAGGACCACTGCGTATATTCAATCTATAATATATGTTTTCTGGCCCTGCCTACATAATTCTCTCCCTGGAGTATTACTGCAGGGCGCAATGCTCTGCACGGCCGATATACCAAAAAAAAAAAAAAAGTGCAACACTGCTAAAAGCAGCCTCCACAGTACTGCACACGGTTAGATGTGGCCCTAAGAAGGACCGTTGGGGTTCTTGAAGCCTACAATAACTCCTTACGCTCTCCCTGCCTCCACACTTCTGTCCCTGGACTATTACTGCAGGGTGCAATGCTCTGCATGGCCGATATACCAAAAAAAAAAAAAAATGTGCAACACTGCTAAAAGCAGCCTCCACAGTACTGCACACGGTTAGATGTGGCCCTAAGAAGGACCGTTGGGGTTCTTGAAGCCTACACTAACTCCTAACACTCTCCCTACAGCAGCTCCAACACGATACCACTGTCCCTCAGCTATCTCACAACGCATCTGTGGCGAGCCGCGGGAGGGGCCGATTTTTATACTCGGGTGACACCTGATCTCCCCAGCCACTCACTGCAGGGGGGTGGTATAGGGCTTGAACGTCGCAGGGGGACGTTGTAATGCCTTCCCTGTCTTTCAATTGGCCAGAAAAGCACGCTAACGTCTCAGAGAGGAAAGTGAAAGTAACCCGAACATCGCGTGGTACTCGTTACCAGTAACGAGCATCTCGAACACGCTAATACTCGAACGAGTATCAAGCTCGGACGAGTACGTTCGCTCATCTCTAGTCATCATCTATTATACCCAGGGCTGTAACAAGCTGGCACTCTAATAACTATGCTAAGAAATATCAGGGGTTAGTACAAAGATCTCTCCCATCATCTATTATACTCAGGACTGTAACAAGGTGGCACTCTGATACCCATGTATAATATATCAGGGGTCAGTACAGAGATCTCTACCATCATCTATTCCTACTCAGGACCCTAACAAGGGGGCGCTGTAATAGCTATGTGTGTATATATATCAGGAGTCAGTAGAGCAATCTCTCCCATCATCTATTTATACCCAGTACTGTGACTGTTACAAGGGGGCACCCTCTACATCTAGAGGAAAGAAGGTTTTTAACGACATAGAAGGTGGTTCTTTACTGTAAAAGCAGTGAGACTATGGAACTTTCTGATTTGTACTCCTCATTTCTCTATCCTATTAAAAGTTGGTCCTAAAGATCATAGAGGGCTAAACTAGAAAAACCATCTAACTATGCTGCTACTTAGTGGTTCCTGACGAAACCGTGCACTTACGGTGGAAACGCGTTGAACCCCCTATTCGGTGTTCGGAATCCATTCGTGGATATTCCTAAACCTGAATAAATTTAGACTATCAGAGAAGTTTTTTTTTGTGGATATACTATCCGTATAGGATAGATCCGGTACTACTTCTAATTGATCCTTACAACAAGATAGGATCACGGGAACTATTAGTGGAGGGTAGAGGCAATTATCTTCGAAATAAGTTATAGAGACTTAATTTTAGCCCTCTATACTACTTTTTTGTCTCTATATAAGAGATTGGATTATCCCTCCTTTGTATGTACTAGGGGTTATATGTTCCTTCCCCCTTGGCTCTATGCTTCCTAGTCATTAAGGTGCATGGCAATTATATACCTTTTTGGTATTTTATGTTTGTGCGTTGTTTGTGTCAGGCTTTGCATGAAGTCTTTTAGACAGATAATTTATTAAAAGTTAAGTTTTATGAGTATAGAAGAATCCTCACAGTGAAAGAGATATACTTCCATCTAGTTGATGCTGCTGCCCCAGTGAATCATTGGGGCTTTTTGGCTTCTTGTGGATCAATATTGGGGAGTAATAAGCTGAACTGGATAGACGTATGTCTTTTCCAGCCTTATATACTGCATTACCTTGTTAGTAAAAATTATTTTTAAATATTGTTTCAAAGGGGTTTCCAGACAAATAGTATTGATGACCTGTCTGCAGAAGTAGTGGACGCCAGCTGATCAGCTTATCAGACACCTGTTGTCCGCGCCACAACACACAGGGAATCGGAGTGAAAGCAATTAGTTCCAACCCCTGTGTACTGACCAGTGCTCATTATTGCAAGTGCAGCTGTCAATGATTTTCATGAGAGCTGACTTGCAATTACAACTGCTGGCCATTACAAGGGGTCGGTGCATCAGCTTACGCTTCATACCCCGGTGTGTTGTGTCGCTTACAGCGGACACCCATCTGCTGATCTGATGGGTTCCAGAATACTGGACCACAGCCAATCAACTATTGATAACCTATTCTGAGATAATCATTAGTATTTGCAAGCAAAACCCTTTTAACATAGAAACTTGATTTATATAATAGGTAATTTTCTAATGACATTACTTAAAAAAATTTAAAACAGCTGCCACTAGTGTTAAAAAAAAACCTCTCATTTGCCCTGGCGATATGGCCTTAAAGCTTTGCCAGTGCCCCTTGCTGGACTTTGTTTACAAGTGGGCAGCTGGTGGCAGTCATTACCTACTAATGCTGAATGATGATGCCAGAAGCATAGAATGTGACCACTGCGGCCATATACTAGAAGGACCATAGAGAGCGATGACTGAGGGAACTTCTGTCCCTTCTACTGGGTGCTTTAGCAAACTTTTAGGGAAAGTGCTGATTGGTAAAGCTGCTGTTAGTTGTACTGCACATCAGTGATTGACAGCCACTTCATCAATCAGCACTTTCTGTGGACAAGCAAAGGAGTGCTGATTGTTGATCAGGGAAAAGGGTCTCTCTGTGTAGGCACCATAGCAGTTGGCTTCGTATGTCTACATTGGAGGTGTATCACCGTTAAAGGAGAACGTGGTACAGAATAATGTCCGGCACTGACCAAAGACAAACATATGAGGCTATCTGGAACAATAATTAACCAACAATATTTGCAGGGTGGTTGTATTTATTTTACATCCATTTGATTATTGTAATTACTTGAAAAAGTGTACATGTACTTAGGCCAGCTCACACTGTCATGCTTTCAGTATCTCACACACAATGTCAGTATCTCATGCATGCTGTCAGTATCTCACACATGCAATCAGTATTCCACAAAAGCTATCAGTATCCCACACACGCTATCACTATCCCACATATGCTATCAGTATCACACACATGCTATCAGTATCCCACACACGCTATCAGTATCCCACACACACACACACACACACGCTGTCAGTATCTCACATACACAGTCAGTATCTCACATACACAGTCAGTATCTCACACACACTGTTAGTATCTCACACACACACTGTTAGTATTTCCTACACACAGTCAGCATTTCACACACACAGTCAGTATTTCACACACACAGTCAGGATCTCACACACAGTCAGGATCTCACACAGAGTCAGGATCTCACACACACTGTTAGTATCTCACACACACTGTCAGTATCTCACACACAGTGTCAGTATTTCACATATGCTGTTAGTATCTCACATACATTGCCATGCGCAGTCTTCCTGGTTTCTTTCTTTTTTTTTAATTTCCCACTCTGACGCTTAGCAAAGTCGCATTTAAACACCATATGTACACAATATAATTGCATGTATACAGAGTTTATTATGCACCCATAGAGAACAATAGGGATCTATTGCACGTAATAAGCGATAAAATAGAACATAATACATTCTTTTATACGTGTGTATTATACACAATATATATAAGCAAATGTGAATGGACCAATGAAAATCAATGTACTTTCATTGGATCCAATTTACATGTATCATGCTTGTGTACATCACACACATAATCTATATATATAAAATTGAATGTATGCGTGTGTGTCTGTCTGCGTGCGTGTCTGTCTGTTTGTCCTTTATGCGCTACTACACCATTCATCCGATCGCCATGAAACTTTGGGAAGTTGTTGAGTACACTCCTGGGAAGATTATAGGCATAGTACATTTATGCTACGATAAATGGCGCGTGTGCTTGCGTCGTCGACAGTTACGACCCCCCACATAGAGCGTTCGATTTCCATCATTGCCACTAATTCTCTCACTTCCCGATGTTGTAGAAACATGAAATTTGGCACGAGCATTAATTATGTCATAAATAGGAAAAGTTAATGGGTCCCATCTCTATTATTCAATTCTAAGCGCCAAAGAATTAGCGTCCAAATTTTACGTACGGAATCTAATTTTCTCGCTTCCCAATGTCATAGAAACTTGAAATTTGGCACGAGCATTGATTATGTCATAAATAGGAAAAGCTAATGGGTCCCAACTCGATTATTCAATTCTATGCGCCAAAGAATTAGCGTCCAAATTTTACGTACGGAATGTAATTTTCTCACATAGAAACTTGAAATTTGGCACGGGCATTGAATATGTCATAAATAGAAAACGCTAATGGGTCCCAACTCGATTATTCAATTCTATGCGCCAAAGAATTAGCGTCCAAATTTTACGAACGGAATGTAATTTTCTCACATAGAAACTTGAAATTTGGCATGGGCATTGAATGTGTCAAAAATAGAAAATGCTAATGGGTCCCAACTCGATTATTCAATTCTATGCGCCAAAGTATTAGCGTCCAAATTTTACGTACGGAATCTAATTTTCTCACATAGAAACTGAAATTTGGCACGGGCATTGAATATGTCATAAATAGGAAACGCTAATGGTTCCCAACTCGATTATTCAATTCTATGCGCAAAAGAATTAGCGTCCAAATTTTACGTACGGAATGTAATTTTCTCACATAGAAACTTGAAATTTGGCACGGGCATTGATTATGTCATAAATAGGAAAAGTTAATGGGTCCCAAGTCGATTATTCAATTCTAAGCGCAAAACAATTAGCGTCCAAATTTTACGTACGAAATCTAATTCTCTCACTTCCTGATATATATAAATGATTGTATGTCTGTCTGTCTGTCCTTTATGCATTACTACACCATTCATCTAATTGTCATGAGACTTTGGGAAGTTGCTGAGTACACTCCTGGGAAGGTTACTGGCATAGTACAACTACCCTACGATAGGTGGCGCGCGTGCGAGCATCGTCGACAGTTATGCCCCCCAGACAAAGATCGTTTGATTTCCATCTCAAGCACGAAAGCAAAAGGCATTATGGGCAACGGGATGCGTGTTCAACTACAAAATGATGCATCCGCTGAACGTTTCGCAAGACAATTGCTGGATATTGAGAATGCTGAGGTAAAATGAAAGCTGTGCTGTGATTGGTTGCTATTTCTTATACTGCTGAGGTAACATGAAAGCTGTGCTGTGATTGGTGGCTACTTCTTATACTACTGAGGTTGCATGAAAGCTGTGCTGTGATTAGTTTTTTATATTGCTGAGGCAGAATAAAAGTTGCGCTTTGATTGGTTGTTATTAGAGATGAGCGAACGTACTCGTCCGAGCTTGATATTCGTGCGAATATTAGGGTGTTCGGGATGCTCGTTACTCGTAACGAGTACCACGCAGTGTTCCGGTTACTTTCAGTTTCCTCTCCGAGACGTTAGCGCGCTTTTCTGGCCAATTGAAAGACAGGGAAGGCATTACAACTTCCCCCTGTGACGTTCAAGCCCTATACCACCCCCCTGCTGTGAGTGGCTGGGGCGATCAGATGTCACCCGAGTATAAAAATCGGCCCCTCCCGCGGCTCGCCACACATGCCTTGTGACTTAGCTGAGGGAAAGTGCTGCTGCTGGTGCTGCTGTAGGGAGAGCGTTCGGAGTCAGTGTAGGCTTCAAGAACCCCAACGGCCCTTCTCAGGGCCACATCTACTAGTGTGCAGTACTGTGTTAGCACAGTATTTTTTTTTTTTTTTGTCCAAAATTGGATCTGCAGAGCATTGCGCCCAGCAATAGGGACAGAAGTGGGGGTTAGGCAGGGAGAGTGTTAGGAGTTAGTGTAGGCTTCAAGAACCCCAACGGTCCTTTCTAGGGCCACTTCTATCCGTGTGCAGTACTGTCCAGGCTGCTGTTAGCAGTGTTGCATTTTTTTTTTCTTCTCAAAACCGGCTGTGCAGAGCATTGCACCCGGCATTAATACTACAGGGATAGAATTGTGTAGGCAGGGCCAGAAGACATTTATTATTCATTGAATACACACAGTGGGGTCTTCCCTTTGCTAAAAAGGAAAAAAAATTATATTTGGCCAGCCTGTGTCAGTCCTAAGGTCTCCGTGTACGTGTGTGCTGCGTGTACAACGTACAAAAATCAGACGCAACCAGCTACGCTTTACTGCAGGCTTGCGCCATTGTCTTTCCTGACTGGCAAATACCTGCTCTGCTAGAGTTAATAACTCTGCTACACTATACTTGTGTGACACTTTTTGAGGGCCACACTACAGTTCTAAAAGTTATTGTTCATTGAATATACGCAGTGGGTCCTTCCCTTTGCCAAAAAGGAAAAGAAATTATATTTGGCCTGCCTGTGTCAGTCCTAAGGTCTGCGTGTACGTGTGTGCTGCGTGTACAACGTACAAAAATCAGACGCAACCAGCTACGCTTTACTGCAGCCTAGCGCCATTGTCTTTCCTGACTGGCAAATACCTGCTCTGCTAGAGTTAATAACTCTGCTACACTATACTTGTGTGACACTTTTTGAGGGCCACACCACAGATATTAAACTTCTTGTTCATTGAATATACGCAGTGGGGTCTTCCCTAAGCTAAAAAGGAAAAGAAATTATATTTGGCCTGCCTGTGTCAGTCCTAAGGTCTGCGTGTACGTGTGTGCTGCGTGTACAACGTACAAAAATCAGACGCAACCAGCTACGCTTTACTGCAGCCTAGCGCCATTGTCTTTCCTGACTGGCAAATACCTGCTCTGCTAGAGTTAATAACTCTGCTACACTATACTTGTGTGACACTTTTTGAGGGCCACACCACAGATATTAAACTTCTTGTTCATTGAATATACGCAGTGGGGTCTTCCCTAAGCTAAAAAGGAAAAGAAATTATATTTGGCCTGCCTGTGTCAGTCCTAAGGTCTGCGTGTACGTGTGTGCTGCGTGTACAACGTACAAAAATCAGACGCAACCAGCTACGCTTTACTGCAGCCTAGCGCCATTGTCTTTCCTGACTGGCAAATACCTGCTCTGCTAGAGTTAATAACTCTGCTACACTATACTTGTGTGACACTTTTTGAGGGCCACACCACAGATATTAAACTTCTTGTTCATTGAATATACGCAGTGGGTGCTTGCCTAAGCTAAAAAGGAAAAGAAATTATATTTGGCCTGCCTGTGTCAGCCCTAAGGTCTGCGTGTACGTGTGTGCTGCGTGTACAACGTACAAAAATCAGAGGCAACCAGCTACGCTTTACTGCAGCCTAGCGCCATTGTCTTTCCTGACTGGCAAATACCTGCTCTGCTAGAGTTAATAACTCTGCTACACTATACTTGTGTGACACTTTTTGAGGGCCACACCACAGATATTAAACTTCTTGTTCATTGAATATACGCAGTGGGGTCTTCCCTAAGCTAAAAAGGAAAAGAAATTATATTTGGCCTGCCTGTGTCAGTCCTAAGGTCTGCGTGTACGTGTGTGCTGCGTGTACAACGTACAAAAATCAGACGCAACCAGCTACGCTTTACTGCAGCCTAGCGCCATTGTCTTTCCTGACTGGCAAATACCTGCTCTGCTAGAGTTATTAACTCTGCTACACTATACTTGTGTGACACTTTTTGAGGGCCACACCACAGATATTAAACTTCTTGTTTTTCATTGAATACACGCAGTGGGGTCTTCCCTAAGCTAAAAAGGAAAAAAATTATATTTGGCCTGCCTGTGTCAGTCCTAAGGTCTCCGTGTACGTGTGTGCTGCGTGGACAACGTACAAAAATCAGACGCAACCAGCTACGGTTGAGTGCAGCCTTGCGACAATTTCTTTCCTGCCTGGGAAATCAAATCACTGGTAATACAGCATGCTGAGGGGTAGGGGTAGGCCTAGAGGATGTGGACGCGGCCGAGGACGCGGAGGGCCAAGTGAGGGTGTGGGCACAGGCCGAGCCAGTGCGGTGGCCAGGGGTAGAGGCAGGGCCAGACCGAATAATCCACCAACTGTTTCCCAAAGCGCCCCCTCGCGCCATGCCACCCTGCAGAGGTCAAGGTGCTCTACGGTGTGGCAGTTTTTCACAGAGACGCCTGACGACCGACGAACAGTGGTGTGCAACCTTTGTCGTGCCAAGATCAGCTGGGGAGGCACCACCAACAGCATGCGCAGGCATATGATGGCCAAGCACCCCACAAGGTGGGACGATGCCCGTTCACCGCCTCCGGTTTGCACCACTGCCTCTCCCCCTGTGCCCCAACCTGCCACTGAGATCCAACCCCCCTCTGAGGACACAGGCACTACCGTCTCCTGGCCTGCACCCACACCCTCACCTCCGCTGTCCTCGGCCCCATCCAGCAATGTATCTCAGCGCAGCGTCCAGACGTCGCTAGTGTCACAGTTTGAGCGCAAGCGCAAGTACGCCGCCACGCACCCGCACGCTCAAGCGTTAAACGTGCACATTGCAAAATTGATCAGCCTAGAGATGCTGCCGTATAGGCTTGTGGAAACGGAGGCTTTCAAAAGCATGATGGCGGCGGCTGCCCCGCGCTACTCGGTTCCCAGTCGCCACTACTTTTCCCGATGTGCCGTCCCAGCCCTGCACGACCACGTCTCCCGCAACATTGTACGCGCCCTCACCAACGCGGTTACTGCCAAGGTCCACTTAACAACGGACACGTGGACAAGCACAGGCGGGCAGGGCCACTATATCTCCCTGACGGCACATTGGGTGAATTTAGTGGAGGCTGGGACAGAGTCAGAGCCTGGGACCGCTCACGTCCTACCCACCCCCAGAATTGCGGGCCACAGCTCGGTGGTGGTATCTGCGGCGGTGTATGCTTCCTCCACTAAAGCACCTTCCTCCTCCTCCTCCAACGCAACCTCTGTCTCGCAATCAAGATGTGTCAGCAGCATGTCGCCAGCAGTCGGTGTCACGCGGCGTGGCAGCACAGCGGTGGGCAAGCGTCAGCAGGCCGTGCTGAAACTACTCAGCTTAGGAGAGAAGAGGCACACGGCCCACGAACTGCTGCAGGGTCTGACAGAGCAGACCGACCACTGGCTTGCGCCGCTGAGCCTCTTACCGGGCATGGTCGTGTGTGACAATGGCCGTAAGCTGGTGGCGGCTCTGCAGCTCGGCAGCCTCACGCACGTGCCATGCCTGGCCCATGTCTTTAATTTGGTGGTTCAGCGCTTTCTGAAAAGCTACCCCCACTTGTCATACCTGCTCGGAAAGGTGCGCCAGCTCTGCGCACATTTCCGCAAATCCCACACGCACGCTGCCACCCTGCGGACACTGCAACATAGGTTTAATCTGCCAGTGCACCGATGGCTGTGCGACGTGCCCACACAGTGGAACTCTACGCTCCACATGTTGGCCAGACTCTATGAGCAGCGTAGAGCTATAGTGGAATACCAACTCCAACTTGCGCGGCGCAGTGGGAGTCCGCCTCCTCAATTATTTACAGAAGAGTGGCCCTGGTTGGCAGCCATCTGCCAGGTCCTTGGAAAATTTGAGGAGTCTACCCAGGTGGTGAGCGGCGATGCTGCAATCATTAGCGTCACCATTCCTCTGCTATGCATCTTGAGAAGTTCCCTGCAAAGCATAAAGGCAGACGCTTTGCGCTCGGAAACAGAGCCGGGGGAAGACAGTATGTCGCTGGATAGTCAGAGCACCCGCCTGTCTATATCTCAGCGCGTTGAGGAGGAGGAGGAGGAGCATGAGGAGGATGAGGAGGAGGGGGAAGAGACAGCTTGGCCCACTGGTGAGGGTACACATGCTGCTGGGCTGTCATCCTTTCAGCGTGTATGGCCTGAGGAGGAGGAAGAGGAGGAGGAGGAGGATCCTGAAAGTGATCTTCCTAGTGAAGACAGCCATGTGTTGCGTACAGGTACCCTGGCACACATGGCTGACTTCATGTTAGGATGCCTTTCTCGTGACCCTCGCGTTACACGCATTCTGGCCACTACGGATTACTGGGTGTACACACTGCTCGACCCACGCTATAAGGAGAACCTTCCCACTCTCATTCCCGAAGAGGAAAGGGGTTCGAGAGTGTTGCTATACCACAGGGCGCTGGTGGACAAACTGATGGTAAACTTCCCATCCGACAGCGCTAGTGGCAGAAGGCGCAGTTCCGAGGGCCAGGTAGCAGGGGAGGCGCAGAGATCAGGCAGCATGTACAGCGCAGGCAGGGGAACATTCTCCAAGGCCTTTGCCAGCTTTATGGCTCCCCAGCAAGACTGTGTCACCGCTCCCCAGTCAAGGCTGAGTCGGCGGGAGCACTGTAAAAGGATGGTGAGGGAGTACGTAGCCGATCGCACAACCGTCCTCCGTGACGCCTCTGCCCCCTACAACTACTGGGTGTCGAAGCTGGACATGTGGCCTGAACTCGCACTGTATGCCCTGGAGGTGCTTGCTTGTCCTGCGGCTAGCGTCTTGTCAGAGAGTGTGTTTAGTGTGGCTGGGGGAATCATCACGGATAAGCATACCCACCTGTCAAACGACAGTGCCGACAGGCTTACACTCATCAAGATGAACAAAGCCTGGATTTCCCCAGACTTCTCTTCTCCACCAGGGGCAGCAGCGATACGTAAGCAATACGTAGGCTGCACCCGCGGATGGAAGCTACGTTCTCTCTCACCATCCAAAACGGGGACATTTCTGCTTCATCAATCTGTGTATAATATTCCTCCTCCTCCTCCTGCTCCTCCTCCTGAAACCTCACGTAATCACGCTGAACGGGCAATTTTTCTTAGGGCCACAAGGCTCACTCATAATTTTTCTAAACAATTTTTATATGTTTTAATGCTCTTAAAAGCGTTGAAACTTTAACTTGAACCAATTTTTCGTTAAACTGGGCTGCCTCCAGGCCTAGTTACCACTTAAGCCACATTAACCAAAGCGATTAATGGGTTTCACCTGCCATCTTGGTTGGGCATGGCCAATTTTTTGGATGTACATTAGTACTGTTGATACAGCAATTTTTGTGGGCCCTCGCCTACAGTGTAATCAAATGAATTTTTAGCCCACCTGCATTACAGCTGACGTTACATCCGCTGTGTTGGGCAATGCAATGGGATATTTTTGTGTATCGCCGGTGGGTTCCAGGGAGCCACCCATGCTGTAGGTGCACACGGAGTTTAACCTACATCTGTCCACTTGTAAAGAACCCCAGTCTGACTGGGGCATGCAGTGTGGGCCGAAGCCCACCTGTATTAAGCACGACATTACTACCTCAGCTGTGTTGGGCAATGCAATGGGATATTTCTATGTACCGCCGGTGGCTTCCTGGCACCCACCCAGGCAGTGGGTCCATAGGGAATTATAAATGCATCTGTTTCCACTTGTAAAGAACCCCAGTCTGACTGGGGCATGCAGTGTGGACCGAAGCCCACCTGCATTAAGCACGACATTACTACCTCAGCTGTGTTGGGCACTGCAATGGGATATTTTTGTGTACCGCTGGTGGGTTCCAGGGAGCCACCCATGCTGTAGGTGCACACGGAGTTTAACCTACATGTGTCCACTTGTAAAGAACCCCAGTCTGACTGGGGCATGCAGTGTGGGCCGAAGCCCACCTGTATTAAGCACGACATTACTACCTCAGCTGTGTTGGGCAATGCAATGGGATATTTCTATGTACCGCCGGTGGCTTCCTGGCACCCACCCATGCTGTGGGTCCACAGGGAATTATAAATGCATCTGTTTCCACTTGTAAAGAACCCCAGTCTGACTGGGGCATGCAGTGTGGGCCGAAGCCCACCTGCATTAAGCACGACATTACTACCTCAGCTGTGTTGGGCAATGCAATGGGATATTTTTATGTACCGCCGGTGGGTTCCAGGGAGCCACCCATGCTGTGGGTCCACAGGGACTTCACAATAGGGAGTTGTACCTGCCTGTGTCTATGAATTAAAAACCGCGGTCTGACTGGGGCATGCAGACACCTTGACAGAATGAATAGTGTGTGGCACATAGGTTCCCCATTGCTATGCCCACGTGTGCAGCTCCTGATGGCGGTGGCACAGGATTCTATTTCTCATTGCTTCTGTACAGCATTGTGGGCTATCGCCCCGCCACTTTTAAAGAGGGTCGCTGCCTAGCCGTGCCAACCTCTGCAGTGTGTGCCTGCGGTTCCTCCTCATGGCAGACGCACTTCTAAATAGACATGAGGGTGGTGAGGCATTAGGGCAGCTGAAGGCTGCGCAGGGACACTTTGGTGTGCGCTGTGGGGGGGAGGGGGGGCGGTTGGGCAGCATGTAACCCAGGAGAAGTGGCAGTGGAGTGTCATGCAGGCAGTGATTGTGCTTTGTTGGAGGTAGTGTGGTGCTTAGCTAAGGTATGCCATGCTAATGAGGGCTTTTCAGAAGTAAAAGTTTTTGGGAGGGGGGGGCCCCACTCTTGCCGCTATTGTGGCTTAATAGTGGGACCTGTGAACTTGAGATGCAGCCCAACATGTAGCCCCTCGCCTGCCCTATCCGTTGCTGTGTCGTTCCCATCACTTTCTTGAATTGCCCAGATTTTCACACAAGGAAACCTTAGCGAGCATCGGCGAAATACAAAAATGCTCGGGTCGCCCATTGACTTCAATGGGGTTCGTTACTCGAAACGAACCCTCGAGCATCGCGAAAAGTTCGTCCCGAATAACGAGCACCCGAGCATTTTGGTGCTCGCTCATCTCTAGTTGTTATTTCTCTTACTGCTCAGGTAACATGAAAGCTGTGCTGTGATTGGTTGTTATATATTATACCACTGAGGTAATATGAAAGCTGCGCTGTGATTGGTTGTCATATTTTATACTGCTAAGGTAACATGAAAGCTGCGCTGTGATTGGTTGTTATATGTTATACCACTGAGGTAACATGAAAGCTGCGCTGTGATTGGTTGTTATATTTTATACTGCTAAGGTAACATGAAAGCTGCGCTATGATTGGTTGTTATCTAGATATATAAAAACGAATGAATGTATGTCTGTCTGTCTTCGCAGCAACGCGCGACGGGTAAACTAGTACACTATAAAATTATGCTCGCGTGAGCCTACCCTTAACAAAATGAAGGCAAACAATAAAAGAGGACTACATGCATATAAATTTCTTACCTTCCATTTAAAGTCATCATGACTATTTGAGCCTTTCATTAGGAAAGATTGAGATGAACTGAAATAAAAAAGAGTTGGGATTTAAAATGTAATAATATACATTATTATATATCTCCATTGATCTTTTTTTTTACTAAGTGACTGAGGCTTGGATCATGTGCGGTTGTGTTACAGTCAAAGTCAGCAGTTTTGCAATTTGATTTTCACCGATATGTACAACCCCAATTCCAAAACAGTTGAGACGCTGTGTTAAATGTAAATAAATATAAAGGGGAAAAGAATGCAATGATTTGGAAATATCATCTAACCATATTTTATTAGAACACATACCAGAGGGGGAAAAAAATATTTTTTCTACTGCATTAAAAAAATTAACACAATTAGAAATTAAAGGCAGCAACACATCTCAAAAACGTTGTGACAGGGTTAACAAAAGGCTGGAAAAGTAAGTGGTACTAATGAAAAACAACTGGAGGGTCAATTTTCTACTAAGGCCACCTGTTCACAGGCGTTGCGGAATATTGCTAGCAATATTCTGCTGCCCGGGAGAGAACTGCCAGTTTTCCGCAGTGAGCCTATGCCGCGATTTGCCGCCCGCGAGTGGAGAATTGGGGAACACAGTGCACAATCACCCGTGGGCAGGAGCCCTAAGTCACATAGAATATATAAAACATGATAGAGGGGCAGAGAGTCTCAGAAGCAAAGATGGTCAGAGCTTCACCAATCTGTGAAAAACTGCATCTAAAAATTGAAGAACAATGTCAGAAATATGTTCCTCTACTTAACATTGTGAAGACTTTGAATATCCACCATCTAAAGTACATAATATCATCAAACGACTTAAAGAATAATGAGAAATTCATGTGCGCAAGGGACTAGGTAGCTGGTCAATATTGGATACTCAAGATCTACGGGCCCTCAGGTGTCACTGCATTAAAACTAGGTATGATTCTATAATTCAGATCACTGCGTGGTGTCAGGAATACTTTCAGAAATAATTGTCTAAACACAGTTCACAGTGCAATTCACAAATCAAGTAAAGCTGCATCATGCAAAGAAGCTGCCATATATTGACACAATCCAGAAAAGATGGCATCTTCTCTGAGTAAAATGGAAAACTGTTCTGTGGTAAAACTAATCAAAACTTGAAATTCTCTTTGAAATCCACGGACGCCGTGTCCTGCGGACTCAAGAGGAGAGCGACCATCCAGCTCATTATCAGTGCACAGTTCAAAAGCCAACATCTCTGATGGTATAGGGTTGCATTGGTGGCTATGGCAAGGGCAGCTTACACATCCTGACAGGCACTATCAATGCTGAGCAGTATATAGAGATTGTAGAACAACATATGCTCCCATCCAAACAACAACGCTTTTAGGGAAGACCTTGCATATTTCAGCAAGACAATGCTAAACCACATACTACATTCATCACAACTGCATGGCTTCACAGAAGAAGAGTCTGGGTGCTGAACTGTCCACCTGCAGTCCGGACCTTTCAACAAGTGAAAACATTTGGCGCATTGTGAAATGAAAAGTCCTGCAGAGACGACCCAGAACTGTGAAGCAGCTAGAATGCTACATCAGACAAGAATAGGACAACATGCCTCTCATAAAACTCCTTTAGTTGGTCTCCTCACTTCCCAGATGTTTACAGACTGTTGTAAAAAGTAGACAGGATGCTACACAATGGTAGATATACTCCAGCACTTTTTATTCTCCCCCTCACACCCAAATGCAGCAATTATCCATGCCATATCTCAGGAAAGGGCTGCATCCTCAAAATGCATTTATACTGGCTGTTTTATTAATTAATAAAGAAGAATTGAGTTACTACCCTTGACTCCATTGATCTTTCTGGTTGAAATGATCTATTGTCTTTAATTTTCTGCAAGTTACATTGTGTCCCATTATATATAGAGGCGAAACCTGGACTGGCAGTACCCTAGGCTTTACCTAAAATAAATTCTCCTTTACTGTTTGAATCATATTCTTAGCAGAAGTCGCTCCACCTTCTTCTTTGCTACCTAGGACTGTATGTAGGCAGAGATCTGGAGAAGGCTACAAGAAAAATTCTGCCTCAGGCCGCCTGCAGACGGGCGGAAATTCCGCGGCGGGATTTCCGCCGCTGGAAGCCTGCATAGGATTGCATTAACAAACGCAATCCTATGCAGATGGCCGCGGTTTGGCCGCGCGAAATCTCACCACGCAAACAAACCGTGGCATGTTCTATTTCTGTGCGGGGCTCGCAGAAACGTCACTCACCCGCCGCTGGCTCCGGTCTGCGCATGCGACGACTGCCCGGCAAGCCGGCACATCAAACAGCCAGAGCCGCGGGCGTGGGTGAGTACGCGCTGGTCCCTGCAGGCGCTCGGGTCGGGTCCCGTGGCGAGAATCCTCGCCGCCGGATCCGACCTGCCCATCTGCAGGCGACCTCACTGAAAGTTCCTATGAGCACAATGACCTTCATAATTCTTAAATGGAAAAAGTTTGAAACAACCAGGACTCTTCCTGGAACTGGTCAACCCACCGCACTACATAATCAGGGGCAAAAGCCCTTGGTAAGAGAGGTGAGAAAGAACCCAATGGTCAGTCTGGATGAGCTGCAGATATCATGTGTGCAGATTGGTGGTCTCTGCTTCCAGTATTCTCCAAAGTGGTCTCTGTTTCATGCATTAAAGCCTATGGTTCCATCCAGGGTTCTGTCTCAATGCAATTTTTAGCATTTTACAACTAAATACAGACATCTCTTTACCAAAAACCTACTGATCAGTTTCCACCCCAAGCACATCAAAAAGTCCATCATCTACAGCCAGGCCATCAGATACAACCTGTCTAACCCAACAGACAGAGAGGAACATCTATACCATCTTAAAAGGATATTTTTAAATCAGGGCTACTATCCCACCTTAATTGATGACCAAATCACCAGAGCCACCGGGATACCTAGAAATCAACTACTCCAATACACAGAGAAGGAAGGAAATGATTGTGAACCTCTAGTAGTGACCTACAATTCACAGCTAGAGGTACTAAGGAAAACCACAAAGAAACTCCATCATACCCTACACAAGGATGACTGTCCGAACACCATATTCCCAGATCCTCCCCTTCTTTGTTATAGGAAACCCCCAAATATGAGGAATTTTATAAACAGGAGTGCATTGCCCTCTGACACACACAAAAAAACTTATTCCTGTAATGTAAGAAGCTGCAAGACCTGCTGACATGTACTGCCCACGGACAGGATACAAATCCCCAACACACAGCAGGACTATAAGATCCCAGGGACATTCACATGTTCCACGTTAAATGTTGTGTACCTGATCTGGTGCAGCAAATGAGAAAACAGCTGATAAAGACAGCACTAGAAAAAGTCCATAATAGGACTAGAGACAATCCCTTGAGGTCTTCCAACAACTCCGTAATCATCCATTCCCTATATTTATCTACTAGCTGATTTTCCCCGGCTTCGCCTGAGTTAATTTCGTACTGGTGTTTAAGTGGTGTTCACATGGAAAATCTTATGAAGTCGTGGTTACTTTAGAGATACCGAGGAAAAAAATATGTTCACCATTTTGCATGGTTCTTTGCGTTACCCAGGAAACACCACGTGGAGGTAACCATGCGATGTTTCCTTTATATAAAATTACATCAGGAAGTGAAAGAATTAGATTACGTACGTAAAATTTGCACGCTAATTCTTTTGCGCTTAGAAGTCAGTAATCGAGTTGAGACCCATTAGCTTTTCCTATTTATAACATAATAAATGCTCGTGCCAAATTTCAAGTTTCTATGACATCGGGAAGTGAGAGAATTAGATAACGTACGTAAAATTTGGACGCTAATTCTTTTGTGCTTAGAATTGTATAATCGAGTTGGGACCCATTAACTTTTCCTATTAATGACATAATCAATGCTCGTGCCAAATTTCATGTTTCTACGACATCGGTAAGTTGGAGAATTAGTGGCGAGTCAGTCAGTGAGTGAGTCAGTGAAGGCTTTCGTCTTTATATATATAGATAGGATAGGATTTATTTATGAACCTGAAGCTTTTGTTTATATTGTGGTAATCATCTGTCTAATCAATGATTGCAATATCCTTTTAGTTTACTCTTAATATCCTATTAGAGTTATTTTCTGGATCTTTTTTGAATAGTGCATTCTAGATGATCTATGGTGCTGCCATATCATTGGCTATCACTTAGTTTTGGCACTAGATCCCAAGTTATTATTGAGGATGTAGATATCTATTTAGATTAGGCTTTATGTTTAGGTGGCACATGTTGCTAATCTAAGATTGCCATAATTTCTCTGTCTGGATATCTCATCCTTCACACCTGTGGGCCTTTATTCCAGTACTTGTTTAGAGGCATTTCCAGTTTATAGAGTAAAAACTATGGTTTTTATTCAATAAGAGGATAACCTTATTATTGTCTGAGATCGGTGGTGGATTATCATTTCACTCCATTGATCTCATTCCATGGGTTGGGAACTATTTTCATTTTTTCCTTTAATAGCAGATCTATGAACAACCAATTGGGTATCCATTCTTTATATTTTTGTATGTACAGTATATTGGGGTTTTGTAGCCCTCATTTTAGTTAATCTAATAAAATTGGGTTCTAGGGATTTGTCTTATTCTGTGAAGGCATATAATAGGCGACTATAAAAATAATTTATACATTAAAAAAGATATGCATGTATATATAAAGCTTTAAAAAGAGAAGGCAGAAATGTGATGCTATAAAAATAGACAAACAAAAATCACAGAAAGCAGCCATATACTTACTGATATACTGATACAAGAGGCCAGGTAAAGACACCACTTATTCCTTAACATGTAGACAACCTGGAATGCTAAATGGAGGAGCAAGTAACATATGTAAAGGGCACTGATGAGCGGCCACTCACAAACCCTCCTTATATTGAGGGTTTCTGAGTGGCTGCTCATCAGTCAGTTGTCAGTTAGTATGTGAGTGCTTCTCATGCTCCGCCCCTGGTGGCATCATCGAAGGTCTTACAAGATATATAAAACACAGAGCCTGACCAACAGAAGAACAACATAATTAGAGACCTTGGAAGGGGAGGACAAAAATAACAAAATGAGAATACAACTAAGCCGTTATTATGTCAGACACAACTCAGCGGTCCTGACAGAAGACACTGAATTACAGTCACCACAGAGATCCGACGGGCTGAAGAACTTGTGGTGGCATCACTGCTGTGGGAGGAGTCATTGTGCAGTTTGGTAGAAAGTACTGTATACTGGATAAACTGATAGCAGC
This sequence comes from Eleutherodactylus coqui, assembly GCF_035609145.1. NCBI lineage: Eukaryota > Metazoa > Chordata > Amphibia > Anura > Eleutherodactylidae > Eleutherodactylus > Eleutherodactylus coqui. The sequence goes on from NC_089840.1 coordinate 154,203,755, forward strand.
TACCAGGACCTGTGATGGCGTCATTGTCATGTGATTATCTATGTGGGCGGAGTAAGGGATCGAATGAGGGGTGATTATTGTATCCAGGAGTCTGGTGATGTGTGGAATAACAGAGCTGTGTGTGTGCGATGTGTTTGAATCATGATGTAGCGGAGCTGTGTGTGTCATGTGCTGTGTGTGTGATGTGTGGGGTTAGGATGGATGTAAATGGATGTACAATGTAGTAGAGCTGTGTGTGTAATGTGCTGTGTGTGTGATGTGTTAGGTCAGCAAGCATGTAGTAGAGCTGTGTGTGTAATGTGCTGTGTCTAATGTTTGGGAATCAAGATGGATGTAGCAGAGCTGTGTGTGTAATGTGTTAATACTTATTAGTTGCCAGTATTCCCCATGATCAACCTCTCGTTTTGCACTTTTAATGCAAGGGCCCTGAATAGCCCAGCCAAGAGGGGCCAGATCTTAGCACATATGCATAAAAAGCGTATTTTATTTGATCTTTTTCAGGAGACGCATTATAAATGTAACCACTTCCCCAAAGGATCTAATAAATATTTTACCAAATGGTATCATAGTGCTCACGCTGAGAAAAAAAAATTGTGGTGTGTCAGTGGCAATTCATAGAAGCCTCCCGCAGGAGGTTGTAGCGTCAAGAATGGATCCCGAGGGCAGATATTTATTTCTTAAACTGGAGCTTGGGAATTGTGTCTTAATAGTAGCTCTATTCCTCAATACAGGTCAGGTAGCATCTGCATGCCGCCTATTGGGAGAATTGGCACAGTTTGCCGTGGGGCTGAGTATTATACTGGGAGAAGACTTTAACCTGGCTTTAGATCCAAAGTTGGATGCATCCTTAGCTGCCTTGCGTAGACTACGCAGACGACTAATTGAGTTGTGGCTTGTAGATCTCTGGAGAGTACTTCACCCAGGCACCAGGGATTAGAGTTATCATTCTACTGCCCATAACAGTTACCGGGGGATAGACTATATATTTATAACCTATGGTCTTCTGGATTTTGCCCCCATGGGTTCTATTCGTCAGTTTCTGTGGTCGAATCACGCACTTGTGTATGGAGCCTTGCTAGGACATAGTATGGTGGGAGGGACTAACATGTGGAGACTGAATGACAACTTCTTAGGAGACACCTTTTTTATGTGGGAGGTCCGCCAGACTATCGAGACCTTTAAGGAAATACACCAGATGGATATGACCCGCTTACCTATCAAGTGGGAACCTGTTAAATGTGTCCTCGAGGTAGCTTTTATATCCCACAGAGCTAGACTTAAAAAGATAAGGAGTGGTAGGCTGATGAACCTCCTTGACCAACTAGACAAACTGGAGCGGGTTAATGAATTGGACGTGAGCCCCCTTATAGATGCAAAAATTTCATTACTCCGCCAGCAGATTTTGGACTTACTAGACCGGGCGTATTAGGTATCAGAGACAGAATGAAAGGTGGGTTTTATGAATATGGTAACAAATGTAGTAGTTGGTTAGCAAGATCATTGAACCCCCGAGAGAGTCAATCTTATATTTTTGCATTGAATTCAACAGAGAAAGGGAAAGACTTTGCGACTAGGGATATCCTAGAATGTTTTGAGAGGTACTATGGTCAGCTATATAATATCATTCCGCGTACAGACGAGGCCCCAATTACCAGAAGTAGCCAAAATCTTGGACCAACATTTAAGAGGAAAGAATATCCTGGATGAGATTAAAGAGCTAATAATAGGTAAAAGTCCAGGTCACCTCTAGGTTTTATAGAGCTTGTGGGGATCTTTTGTCCTCGGTACTTTGTGAAGTCTTCAATGCGGTATCGGGGGTTGGTCGTTTCCTGTATCAAACATCACATACAATCATAACAGTCCTTCGGAAAGCAGAAAAGAACCTTATGTGTTGCGGGAATTATTGTCCTATTTCTCTACTGAATGTGGATATAAAAATCTCTGCCAGATTAATCGCTACCCGTTTACAGCCTTTGGTTCCTAATTAAACTTATACATAAAGACGAGGTTGGGTTCACCCTTAGGCAAGAGTCTAGAGATAATACAATATGGACTTTATCTCTGATAGGAAGAGCTTGAGCTGTAAACCACCCTCTATGTCTTCTCTCAGTCAACGCTGAGAAGGCATTTGATTGCGTCAATTGGAAATTCCTGGAGGTTACCCTACAGAAGATAGGAGGTAGATTGCGGAGTTGGATAATCTCAATATATGAATGCCCCCCAGCACAGGTATGAGTAAATGGGAAATATTCAAATCCAATAAATATTAATATGCTAATATGGATAAATCTGAATTACTGAATATAACGCTCCAGACCACAGATGTTAACCAACTTAAACCCCTTTTTCCATTGAAATGGTGTGAAGACCACATTAAATATTTAGGGGTTATGCGGTCTTCAGATCTGGAGAAATTATTTGATTTAAACTATGAACCCCTGCATACCTCACTTGTGAAAGATCCAGAAAGATGGCACCCGTTGATGCTTTCATGGTTTGGGAAAATAATAATCTTTATTTGTATACCGCCAACTTATTCCGCAGCGCTTCAACACTATTAAAATGAACCTCCTGCCAAAATTTCTATATCTTTTCCAAACTCATCCTATTCGGATCCCACTGAATTTTTTTCTTAAAATAAGAAAGGCTGTTACACACTTTGGGTTGGATCTAAGCACCGTCTAAGTTATAAAATCCTTACCCAGCAGAAAGATAAAGGGGATACATGCCTCCCAAACATACTTCTTTATTATAGAGGCAATGGGCAAGACAGTCATAGATCTTCTAAATAGACAGTCCACTAAACTTTGGGTTGAATTGGAACAAGCCTCAGTTATAGGTGGAGTGCGGGGCCTTTTTTAGCTCAGAGGGGGCAAGGGACAAGATAGAGCGAGGAGTTCGCCCTTCCTGAGATCTCTTTTGAGGATTTGGGATGGCTTTGCGTGTCAAAGTGGCTGGGTAACAGTCCCTGACCCCTGGACCCCATTGGTAGGGAATCTGGACTTTCTATCGGAGAAGTAGCCCTGCCATTATTAGATAAGTTGAGGATACCCACTCCTAGGATAAGAGGCATTATTCAGGTAGACGGAATTAAACATTAACCAAGCTCCTAGGAGAAAGTGGGCATGTGGCAGTAGTGTGGTTTCAATATCTATAGTTGCGTCATTTTATAGAAAGTCAGGGTTCACTTATGACTCTGACTTCTCCATCCACGCCCTTTGAGGAACTATGTTTCTCCCCTCAGGTTTCGAGGGGTGAAAATTCTACGGTTTATAGTCTTTTGGTAGCCAGGGATGTACTGGGCCCAGAGATATGGTTAAGGGGTCAATGGGTGGGAGGAGCTGGGTCACCTCCTTTTAGACAGGAAGTGATCCAGGGCCTTAACCGTGACCCATAAAATTTCTGTTTTGGGTAGACAACAGGAGTTAAATTTTAAGCTCTTAGAAAGGTGGTATTATATCCCTACCCGCCCAGCCAGGATGCACCCTGGATTATAAGATAGGTGCTGGAGGTGCTTGGAGGAAATAGGTATGTTGATACATATTTGGTGGTTCTGCCTACATATAGCAGGTTTGTGGTCAGAGGTCGTGGCTACATATAATACTCTGAGGAGGAGATCACTGGTACTTATCCAAGAGATGGCCCTTCTCTCAATTTTACCAAGCTCTGTCGCAGACAGTAGAAGGAACATCCTCAGTTTTTTCATCCTGGCCATGAGAATTGTGATTCCTCAACTTTGGAAATCCCAGGTTCCACCTACGCGTATGAGCTGGGTGCTAGCCATGGAGGACATTAATCATATGGAGGAACTTAGGGCCAAGGATGAAGCTAACTGGGGCTGAATTTGGATGTCTTTATTTATTTATATTGCTAGTTTTAATTGTTACTAGAGATGAGCGAACGTGTTCGTCCGAACTTGATATCCGTGCGGATATTAGGGTGTTCGGGATGTTCGTTATTCGTAACGAACACCATGCGGTGTTCGGGTTACTTTCACTTCCTTCCCTGAGACGTTTGCGCGCTTTTCTGGCCAATTGAAAGACAGGGAAGGCATTACAACTTCCCCCTGCAACGTTTAAGCCCTATACCACCCCCCTGCTGTGAGTGGCTGGCAAGATCAGGTGTCCTAATATAAAAGTCGGCCCCTCCCGCGGCTCGCCTCAGATGCCTTGTGAGTTAGATGAGGGACAGTGCTGTTTGTACCGGAGCTGCTGTAGGGAAAGAATTGGTAGTTAGTGTAGGCTTCAAGACCCCCAAAGGTCCTTATTAGGGCCACTGATAGCTGTGTGTTGGCTGCTGTTAGCAGTGGCAAATTTTTTTTTTTCTCAAAATCGCCTCTGCAGAGCGTTGCACCCGGCATTAGGGACAGAAGTGTTGGATAGGCAGGGAGAGTGTTAGGAGTGAGTGTAGCCTTCAAGAACCTCAACGGTCCTTTCTAGGGCCATATTTAACCGTGTGCAGTACTGTGCTGGCTGCTGTTAGCTGTGCTGCATATTTTTTTTCTTCTCAAAATCGCCTCTGCAGAGCATTGCACCCCCCATTGATACTGCAGGGAAAGAATTGTGTAGGCAGGGCCACAACACAGTTATTATTCATTGAATATACGCAGTGCGGCCTTTTGCTTGTAAAACAAGTGAAAAAAATTCTATTTGACCTGCCTCTGTCCGTCCTAAGGGCTGTGGACACGTGTCGGCTGCGTGTGCAACGTTTAAAAATCAGACGCACCCAGCTACGTTTTACTGCTGGCTTCGCCATTTTCTTTCCTTAATTTGGAAAAAAAATACCTGCTCTGCCAGAGTTATAATAACTCTGCTACCCTCAAGTTCTGTGCCACATTAGCAGGGCCACAGCACAGTTATTAAACTTCTCATGTTCATTGAATATACGCAGTGCTGCCTTTTGGTGGAAAAAAACTGAAAAAATTTCTATTTGTCCTGCCTCTGTCCGTCCTAAGGGCGGTGGACACGTGTCGGCTGCGTGTGCAACGTTTAAAAATCAGACGCACCCAGCTACGTTTTACTGCTGGCTTCGCCATTTGCTTTCCTTAATTTGGAAAAAAAATACCTGCTCTGCCAGAGTTATAATAACTCTGCTACCCTCACGTTCTGTGCCACATTAGCAGGGCCACAGCACAGTTATTAAACTTAGATTATTCATTCACTAGAGGCAGTGGGGCCTTTCGTTTTCAAAAAAGGGAAAAAATTATATTTGGCCTGCAGTCTTGTGCCAATTTATTTCCTGCCTGTGAAATCAAATCACTGGTAATACAGCATGCTGAGGGGTAGGGGTAGGCCTAGAGGACGTGGACGCGGCCGAGGACGCGGAGGGCCAAGTCAGGGTGTGGGCACAGGCCGAGCTCCTGATCCAGGTGTGTCGCAGCCGACTGCTGCGCGATTAGGAGAGAGGCACGTTTCTGGCGTCCCCACATTCATCGCCCAATTAATGGGTCCACGCGGGAGACGGTTATTAGAAAATGAGCAGTGTGAGCAGGTCCTGTCCTGGATGGCAGAAAGTGCTTCGAGCAACCTATCGTCAACACGCAGTTCTGCGCCGTCCACTGCTGCAAATCCGAATCCTCTGTCTGCTGCTCCTCCTTCCTCCCAGCCTCCTCACTCCACTACAATGACACCTGCTCAGGAGCGGGAACACTCCCAGGAACTGTTCTCGGGCCCCTGCTTAGATTGGGCAGCAGCGGTTCCTCTCCCACCAGAGGAGTTTATCGTCACTGATGCCCAACCATTCGAAAGTTCCCGGGGTCCGGGGGAAGAGGCTGGGGACTTCCGCCAACTGTCTCAACAACTTTCTGTGGGTGAGGAGGACGATGACGATCAGACACAGTTGTCTTGCAGTGAGGTAGTAGTAAGGGCAGTAAGTCCGAGGGAGCAGCGCACAGAGGATTCGGAGGAAGAGCAGCAGGACGATGAGGTGACTGACCCCACCTGGTGTGCAACGCTTACTCAGGAGGACAGGTCTTCAGAGGGGGAGTCAAGGGCATCAGCAGGGCAGGTTGCAAGAGGCAGTGCGGTGGCCAGGGGTAGAGGCAGGGCCAGACCGAATAATCCACCAAGTGTTTCCCAAAGCGCCCCCTCGCGCCATGCCACCCTGCAGAGGCCGAGGTGCTCTAAGGTCTGGCAGTTTTTCACAGAGACGCCTGACGACCGACGAACAGTGGTGTGCAACCTTTGTCGCGCAAAGCTCAGCCGGGGAGCCAACACCAACAGCCTCACCACCACCACCATGCGCAGACATATGATGGCCAAGCACCCCACAAGGTGGGACGAAGGCCGTTCAGCGCCTCCGGTTTGCACCCCTGCCTCTCCCCCTGTGCCCCAACCTGCCACTGAGATGCAACCCCCCTCTCAGGACACAGGCACTACCGCCTCATGGCCTGCACCCACACCCTCATCTCCGCTGTCCTCGGCCCCATCCAGCAGTGTAGTTCAGCGCACCGTCCAGCCGTCGCTTGCGCAACTGTTGGAGCGCAAGCGCAAGTACGCCGCCACGCACCCGCACGCTCAAACGTTAACCGTCCGCATAGCAAAATTCATCAGCCTTGAGATGCTGCCGTATAGGGTTGTGGAAACTGAGTCCTTCAAAAGTATCATGGAGGCGGCGGCCCCGCGCTACTCAGTTCCCAGTCGCCACTACTTTTCCCGATGTGCCGTCCCAGCCCTGCACGACCACGTCTCCCGCAACATTGTACGCGCCCTCACCAACGCGGTTACTGCCACGGTCCACTTAACAACGGACACGTGGACAAGCACAGGCGGGCAGGGCCACTACATCTCCCTGACGGCACATTGGGTGAATTTAGTGGAGCCTGGGACAGAGTCAGAGCCTGGGACCGCTCACGTCCTACCCACCCCCAGAATTGCGGGCCCCAGCTCGGTGCTGGTATCTGCGGAGGTGTATGCTTCCTCCACTAAAGCACCCTCCTCCTCCTCTGTCTCGCAATCAAGATGTGTTAGCAGCAGCATGTCGCCAGCAGTCGGTGTCGCGCGGTGTGGCAGCACAGCGGTGGGCAAGCGTCAGCAGGCCGTGCTGAAACTACTCAGCTTAGGCGATAAGAGGCACACGGCCCACGAACTGCTGCAGGGTCTGACACAGCAGACCGACCGCTGGCTTGCGCCGCTGAGCCTCCAACCGGCCATGGTCGTGTGTGACAACGGCCGTAACCTGGTGGCGGCTCTCCAGCTCGGCAGCCTCACGCACGTGCCATGCCTGGCCCACGTCTTTAATTTGGTGGTTCAGCGCTTTCTGAAAAGCTACCCACGCTTGTCAGACCTGCTCGTAAAGGCGCGCCGGCTCTGCGCACATTTCCGCAAGTCCCACATGGACGCTGCCACCCTGCGCACCCTGCAACATCACTTTAAGCTGCCAGTGCACCGACTGCTGTGCGACGTGCCCACACGGTGGAACTCTACGCTCAACATGTTGGCCAGGCTCTATGAACAGCGTAGAGCTATAGTCGAATACCAACTCCAACATGGGCGGCGCAGTGGGAGTCAGCCTCCTCAATTCCTTTCAGAAGAGTGGGCCTGGTTGGCAGACATCTGCCATGTCCTTGGTAATTTTGAGGAGTCTACCCAGGTCGTGAGCGGCGATGCTACAATCATTAGCGTCACCATTCCTCTGCTATGCATCTTGAGAAATTCCCTGCAAACCATAAAGGCAGCTGCTTTGCGCTCGGAAACGGGGGCGGTGGAAGACAGTATGCCGCTGGATAGTCAGGGCACCCTCCTGTCTATTTCTCAGCGCGTACAGGAGGAGGAGGAGGAGCATGAGGAGGATGAGGAGGAGGGGGAAGAGACAGCTTGGCCCGCTGCTGACGGTACACCGGCTGATTGCCTGTCATCCTTTCAGCGTGTATGGCCTGAGGAGGAGGAGGAGGAGGAGGATCCTGAAAGTGATCTTCCTAGTGAAGACAGCCATGTGTTGCGTACTGGTACCCTGGCACACATGGCTGACTTCATGTTAGGATGCCTTTCTCGTGACCCTCGCGTTGCACGCATTCTGGCCACAACGGATTACTGGGTGTACACACTGCTCGACCCACGCTATAAGGAGAACCTGCCCACTCTCATTCCCGAAGAGGAAAGGGGTTCGAGAGTGTTGCTATACCACAGGACCCTTGCGGACAAGCTGATGGTAAAATTCCCAGCCGACAGCGCTAGTGGCAGAAGGCGCAGTACCGAGGGCAAGGTAGCAGGGGAGGTGCGGAGATCGAGCAGCATGTACATCCCAGGCAATGCAACAGTCTTTAAGGGCCTGGACAGCTTTATGGCTCCCCACCAAGACTGTGTCACCGCTCCCCAGTCAAGGCTGAGTCGGCGGGAGCACTGTAAAAGGATGGTGAGGGAGTACGTAGCCGATCGCACGACCGTCCTCCGTGACGCCTCTGCCACCTACAACTACTGGGTGTCGAAGCTGGACACATGGCCTGAACTAGCGCTGTATGCCCTGGAGGTGCTTGCTTGTCCTGCGGCTAGCGTCTTGTCGGAGAGGGTGTTTAGTGCGGCTGGGGGAATCATCACAGATAAGCGTACCCGCCTGTCAACCGACAGTGCCGACAGGCTAACACTCATCAAGATGAACAAAGCCTGGATTTCCCCAGACTTCTCTTCTCCACCAGCGGACAGCAGCGATACGTAAGCAATACGTAGGCTGCACCCGCGGATGGAAGCTACGTTCTCTCTCACCATCCAAAACGGGGACATTTCTGCTTCATCAATCTGTGTCTAATATTCCTCCTGCTCCTCCTCCTGAAACCTCACGTAATCACGCTGAACGGGCAATTTTTCTTAGGGCCACAAGGCTCACTCAAATAATTTTTCTAAACAATTTTTAAAAGTTTGAATGCGCTTAAAAGCGTTGGAACTGTAACTTGAACCAATTTTTCGTTACACTGGGCTGCCTCCAGGCCTAGTTACCACTTAAGCCACATTAACCAAAGCGATTAATGGGTTTCACCTGCCCTCTTGGCTGGCCATGGCCAATTTTTGGGATGTACATTAGTACTGTTGATACAGCAATTTTTGTGGGCCCTCGCCTACAGTGTAATCAAATAAATTTTTAGCCCACCTGCATTAAGCACGACATTACTACCTCAGCTGTGTTGGGCAATGCAATGGGATATTTCTGTGTACCGCCGGTGGGTTCCAGGGAGCCACCCATGCTGTAGGTGCACACGGAGTGTAACCTACATGTGTCCACTTGTAAAGCACCCCAGTCTGACTGGGGCATGCAGTGTGGGCCGAAGCCCACCTGTATTACGCACGACATTACTACCTCAGCTGTGTTGGGCAATGCAATGGGATATTTCTATGTACCGCCGGTGGCTTCCTGGCACCCACCCATGCTGTGGGTCCACAGGGAGTTTAACCTACATGTGTCCACTTCTAAAGAACCCCAGTCAGACTGGGGCATGCAGTGTGGGCCGAAGCCCACCTGTATTACGCACGACATTACTACCTCAGCTGTGTTGGGCAATGCAATGGGATATTTCTATGTACCGCCGGTGGCTTCCTGGCACCCACCCAGGCAGTGGGTCCACAGGGAATTATAAATGCATCTGTTTCCACTTGTAAAGAACCCCAGTCTGACTGGGGCATGCAGTGTGGGCCGAAGCCCACCTGTATTACGCACGATATTACTACCTCAGCTGTGTTGGGCAATGCAATGGGATATTTTTGTGTACCGCCGGTGGGTTCCAGGGAGCCACCCATGCTGTCGGTCGACAGGGACTTCACAATAGGGAGTTGTACCTGCCTGTGTCTATGAATTAAAAAGCCCGGTCTAACTGGGGCATGCAGACACCTTGACAGAATGAATAGTGTGTGGCACATAGGTTCCCCATTGCTATGCCCACGTGTGCAGCTCCTGATGGCGGTGGCACAGGATTCTATTTCTCATTGCTTCTGTACAGCATTGTGGGCTATCGCCCCGCCCCTTTTAAAGAGGGTCGCTGCCTAGCCGTGCCAACCCTGTGCAGTGTGTGCCTGCGGTCCCTCGTTATGGCAAACGCACTTCTAAATAGACATGAGGGTGGTGTGGCATGAGGGCAGCTGAAGGCTGCGCAGGGACACTTTGGTGTGCGCTGTGGGAGGGAGGGGGGGCGGTTGGGCAGCATGTAACCCAGTAGAAGTGGCAGTGGAGTGTCATGCAGGCGGTGATTGTGCTTTGTTGGAGGTAGTGTGGTGCTTAGCAAAGGTATGCCATGCTAATGATGGCTTTTCAGAAGTAAAAGTTGTTGGGAGGGGGGGGGGGGACACTCTTGCCGGTGTTCTGGCTTAATAGTGGGACCTGTGAACTTGAGATGCAGCCCAACATGTAGCCCCTCGCCTGCCCTATCCGTTGCTGTGTCGTTCCCATCACTTTCTTGAATTGCCCAGATTTTCACACATTAAAACCTTAGCGAGCATCAGCGAAATACAAAAATGTTCTGGTCGCCCATTGACTTCAATGGGGTTCGTTATTCGAAACGAACCCTCGAACATCGCGGGAAGTTCGTTTCGAATAACGAACACCCGAACATTTTGGTGTTCGCTCATCTCTAATTGTTACTAGTAGAGATGAGCGAGCACCAAAATGCTCGGGTGCTCGTTACTTGAGCCAAACTTTTTGTAATGCTCGGGTGCTCGTTACTCAAGACGAATTTTTCGTAATGCTCAAGAGCTCGTTTCGAGTAACGAACCCCATTGAAGTCAATGGGAGACTCAAGCATATTTCAAGGTGACCCATGCTCTGCATACGAAAGGGTGTGTGATTCAGCTGAAAACTTCAGAAAGTAATGGAAACACCACAGAAATGGATAGGGAACATTAGATGGAACGAAGGCCAGTCACCGCCTGTGGGTGACACCACTGCCTCTTCTCCTGTGTTACATGCTGGCATTGCTGTCCAATTCCCCCCAGGATGCAGGCAAATTTTTCCCAGCGCAGTATCCAGCTGTCCCCATCCCAGACGGGGTAAGGTGCACCCCTTCGCCTACTCAGTAGTCCACAGCATACTGAAATTTTTCCCAGTGCAGCGTTCAGCTGTCTCCATCCCAGACGGGGTAAAGCGCACCCCTTTGCCTACTCAGTGGTCCACAGCGTACTGAAAATTTTTCCCAGCGCAGCATCCAGCTGTGCCCATCCCAGACGGGTAAGGCACACCCCTTCGCCTACTCAGTAGTCCACAGCGTACAGAAATTTTTCCCAGCATAGCGTTCAGCTGTCCCCATCCCAGAAGGGATAATGCGCACCCCTTTGCCTACTCAGTAGTCCACAGCATACTGAAATTTTTCCCAGCGCAGCGTCCAGCTGTCCCCATCCCAGGTGGGGTAACGTGCACCCCTTCACCTACTCAGTAGGCCACAGCGTACTGATATTTTTCCCTGCGCAACGTTCAACTGTCTTCATGCTACACGGTCGCTTGATAGCCACACCACCCTCATGTCTATTTATAAGTATGTATTGGATGAGGAGGAACAGGAGATACTCACTGCAGAGGGTTCGCAGAGCCTGGCAGTGACCCCCTTTGAAATTGTGGGCGATAGCCCACCATGCAGATCAGAATTGCTGATAAATTACCGTATGATCATAATTCCAATCTCATGCCACCTCCATCACAAAATTTCATGAGCCACAAACGTGGGCATAAAGGGGACTCAGATGCCAGTAGTTTTACACATGTCCACAATTCAACAACCCATTCTAAAACAAAAGATTTTTTTACCCAGAGTGCAGGTAAACCCCTGAAACATTTGTTTACCAAGAGTATAGGCGAACCCTCGAAAGATTTGTTTATTAAGAGTGTAGTTGAACCCCTGAAAGATTTGTTTACCAAGCGTGCAGGTGAAACCCTGAAAGATTTGTTTACCAAGAGTATACGTCACCCCCTAAAAGGATTTGTTTACCAAAAGTATAGGTGCACCCTTGAAAGATTTATTTACCAAGCGTGCAGGTAAAACCCTGAAAGATTTTTTGAGCGACAGCTCGTACTTGCTTAATGAGATTTAGGTGGCGGTCCACTGACAGGCAAGCTACCGCCTGTCCCAGCACCTGTCTCTCCCTGAGGAGCTTGTTAACCAGTGCCCCAGGAAAAGACAGCATGAACTGTAAAGAAATTAGTGGCCAAAGATGGACACCGCGCTGGGATACGTTTCCATACGCTGTGTGACCCTTTTAAAGTTGTGCTTCATAGCTGACAAATCGCAGACAAATTAATGTATGATTGTAAGTGCCATCCCATGCCACCTCTGTCGCAGCATTTTATTAGCCACAAATGCCAGCATAGGGGGGACTCAGAGGCCAGTACTTCTACATTTTTAATGAAGAAAACAACCCATTTTAAAAAGAAGAATTTTTTTTTACCAAGATTGCAGGTGAGAACCTGAAAGATTTTTTGAGCGAGAGTGCAGGGTATTTGTTTACCAAGAGTATAGGTGAACCCCTGAAACATTTGTTTACCAAGAGTATAGGCGAACCCCTGAAAAATATGTGTACCAAGAGTTTAGGGGAATCGATGAAAGATTTGTGTACCAACAGTATAGGTGTACCCCTGAAAGATTTGTTTACCCAGAGTGCAGGTGAACGCCTGAATTTTTTTTTTTAACATAGAGCTCGTACTTGCTTAATGGGATCCTGGTGGCTGTCCACCGACAGGCAAGCTACTGCCTGTCCCAGCCCCTGCGTCTTCCCAAGGGGCTTTTTAACCAGTGCCCCAGGGAAAGCCATCGTCAAACCATGACAATTCATTCTGACTCGGTATCAGATAGCTAGACACTGCGCTCGGATACATTTGTGGACTCTGTGGGCATATGAAGCTGGAACCAGCACGTTTGCTGAACTCTAGTGGTGAACCTCTTCAAAATTGGGGGCGAGAGCCTGGAGGCAGCCCTCAGAAAAAATTGTTCTGACAGAGCCTTATGGCCCTCTGAAGAATTGGCTGTTCAGTGTGCTGACATGCTGGTTTAAGAGGAGGAGGAGGCGGAAGATCAGAGAAGGATAGACCAAGCTACTTCTACCCTCTTTTGGGGTGATAGAGGGTGCATGGTTCTCTAGTTTCAGCTTAAAGGGGTTCTGACATGAAAAAAAAAAATTACTCACTCTGCTTGGCCACGACCGATCGCCAGGCATGTCCCCTCCATCCAGCATTTTCTTCTGTGGCTTCTAGAAGCAGAGCAGGAGCGGTCAAAATGACCGCTTCCTGCTCTGCTCCGTTTGTTAGCCACTTCCGATGTGAACAGACAGGCCGCCCACAGCAAGTTCATCACAAGCCATGCTTGCTGTGGGCAGCCCATCCGTCCTGGCTGAACTCCGAGATTCTGCACGTGCACAGTGGAGACGCAGACTGTCCTGACTCCTGTCAAAGGCACCTCTCCACTGCGCATGCATGCAATCCCAGAGGGGGGCGGCTCATCCTTGGCTCGTCGGAGGAAGAAGACTGCCTGCTGGGAGATGACCCCCTGATGACAACAACAGAACACACGGTAAGTATTATGTTTTTAAGCTTTAACAGCCAAAAATCGTGGGTTTCCTGTGTCCATTAGGCAGACCAGGGAACAATGGCTGTTAAAGCATAAAACATTATTCGTGTCAGAACCCCTTTAAAGATACTTTATGTTAAGCTGCTTTCCACTGGTGGAGAAGAGAAGTCTGGGGAAATCCAGGCTTTGTTCATCTTAATAAGTGTAAGCCTCTTTGTGCTGTCAGTTGACAGGCTGGTATGCTTATCCATGATAATCCCACCAGCAGCACTAAATACCCTCTCTGATAACAGGCCTGCACCTTCAAGGCGTACAATGCAATTTCGTGCCACGTGTACAGCTTTGACACCCAATAGTTGTATGGAGCAGAGGGATCACAGAGGACATTGGTATGGTTGGCTATGTACTCCCTTACCATCTTTTTACACTGTTCCGTCCTACTCAGCCTAGACTGGGGAGTGGTGACACAGTCTGGCTGGGGTGCCATAAAACTGGCAAAGACCTTGGAGAGTGTTCCCCTGCCTGCGCTGGACATGCTGCCCCTTCCCCTCATCTTCCCTGCTAGTTGGCCTACTGAACTACGTCCTCTACCGCTAGCATTGTCATATGGGAGGTTTAGTATCAGCTTTTCCACCAGGGCCTTGTGGTATTGCATCACTCTCATACTCCTTTCCTCTTCAGGAATGAGAGTGGAAAGGTTCTCCTTATACCGTGGGTCGAGAAGGGTGAACACCCAGCAATCCCTGTTGGCCAGAATGCGTCTAACGCGAGGTCACGGGACAGGCAGCTTAACATGAAGTCAGCCATGTGTGCCAGAGTCCCATTATGCAACACATTGCTGTCCTCGCTAGGAAGAGGACTCTCAGTCTCCTCCTCCTCTTCAGCCCATACACGCTGAACAGATGTGAAGGAAGTAGCATGGGTACCCTCTGCAGTGTGGGCAGCAGTCTTTTCCCCCTCCTCCTCCTCCTCCTCCTTCAATACGCGCTGAGAAACAGACCTGAGGGTGCTCTGGCTATCAAGTGACGTATTGTCATCCACCATCTCCTGTTCTATCCGCAAAGCGTTGGCATTAATGCTTAGCAGCGACCTTCTCAGCAGGCAAAGCAGCAGGATGGTTGCGCTGATAATGGTGGCATCGCCGATCACCACCTGATCGTACTGTTGGGGTTTTAATAAATCATGTACCACGCAGACTTGCAAACTGTGAGATGAAGCTATGGAGCATAGATATGCGGTGTTATACTTCTCCCTCAGCAGCAGGCACTGTTTCACCCCACCCAGGACCTCGGCCTCTGCCCACACCCTCATTCGGACGTCCACGTCCTCGTCCTTGACCCTTACCCCTAGTGTTGATCATGTTTTATAATGCAGTGAGTCAAAACGCTAATATATTTCACTGGAAAAGAGCCAACAATGCAATACCTGATAAGGTGCAGAGCAGGCACGATCACCGCTAAACAGGCACAATCTCCATAAGACCGGCACAATGGCCATAGGGGCCAAAATGCTACGCAAACTGTAAGGTATTTTAAGTACGCTTTAAGCCAAAAATAGACAGTGTAAAATGTGTACAGTCTTGTTATACAGTGTGGATCGAGAAGACACAGACTAAGGGTATTTTACGTACGCTGTAAGCCAAAAATAGACAGTGTGAAATGTGTACAGTCTTGTTATATAGTGTGGATCAACAGGACACACACTAAGGGTATTTTACGTATGTTTTAAGGCAAAAATAGACAGTGTAAAATTCCTACAGTCTTGTTATATAGTGTGGATCAACAGCACACACTTGGGCCTATTCCTATATAGCCTGTGTACACCAGTAGCAGTATACTGTATAGAACCGGTAACAGTATGCAGTATACAGCCGGGATGCTTGTGAATGCTTTGTGCACACTACTGGTCCCAGACAGCCAAACTGATGCTGCACAAAAGTGGAGTTGTGGTCCTCAAAAGGACTGTTGGGTTCTTTGAAAATGGATGCCTGCCTAAACGCTTCTTCTAACCTACACTAACGCTCTCCCTCATTCATAGCAGCTCTGTTCCTCAGCCAATCCAGCCTCTGAGTCGAGCATCAGGTGACCTGAGTTTTTATGATCCTAGGTCACCTGATCCGGCCAGCCACTCACTGCTATAGATGTGCACAGGGTTGGCACATCACAGCAGGAGGTGCCAAAGCCTTCCCTGCATGTTCATTGGCTAAAAAAGCCGCTAAACATGTGGGGAGTAGAGAGTGAAATTTTCTCAAACACTGCGTGGTGCTCGCTCGAGTAAAGAGTACTTTCGGGTATGCTAATACTCGAACGAGAATTAAGCTCGGACGAGCATGCTCGCTCATCTCTAGTTACTAGTAATTATTAGGAAATTACAATACCAGTGTTTCTGGTGGTGGAATGCATGCACATCACACACACAGCTGTGGTACATGGGCGTGTGACAGACACACACAGGTCTGCTACATGCCATGCGCCTGGCAGGCACAGCTCTGCTACATGGCATGGGTCTGAGAGATATAGATCTGCTACATGGCATTTGTGGCACAGACACAGCTTTGGTACATGACATGCGCCTGACAGACTTGACATGCTCATGGTACAAACACAGCTCTGCTACATTATATGCGTGTGACAGACACATCTGTGCTACAGTACATGTGCATAATCAAAAATTCAGCTCTGCTACATGACATGCGTGTCAAAAACACAGCTTTGGTACATGACATGCACCTGACAGACATGGCATGCACATGGTACCAACATAGCTATGCTACATATGTGCATGACAGACACATCTGTGCTACAGTACATGCACGTTACATACTCAGTTCTGCTACATGACATGCATGTCACAAACACAGCTCTGTTACATGACATGCACGTCATGTACAGAGTTTTGGTACATGACACGCACCTGACAGACATTATAAGCTCAGTTACATGACATGCACGTGACAGACACAGCTGTGCTACATGACATGTGAATGTTACAAACACAGCTCTGCTACATGACTTGCACGTGACAGACACAGCTGGGCCACAGTACATGCACATGTTTTAAACTCAGCACTGTTACATGACATGCATGTTACAAACACAGCTCTGCTACATGACATACATCCATGCTGACTATACACATTACACGCACAGCACATTAGACAAACAGTCACTCGCAGCTCTACTACATTTATTCATTGCACACATGACACACACAGCTCCTGGATACAGTGATGAGCTCCTGGTCATGTGATCCCTGACTCCACTCACACAAGTGATCACATGACGGTGACATCATTACAGGTCCTGGTAGTTTCTGTTGTTCACTCACATACATACATACTAACGGACAAGTGGTCATTAGTAGTTTGATATCATTTTGAGGTTACTGTATACCTATGTCTCTAATAAAATATATATAAACAAAATATGCAGTGCACCCCGAGATGAATTCGTTAAGGGGTCTAGTTTTCAAAATGGGGTCATTTGTAGGTTGTTTTGGCATCTCAAGAGCTCTACAAGTGTGCAATGGGGCCTGTTGTGGGCCCCGTTGTGCATAAAGACATAAGATTAGGACCACAATGAGTATGTTTCTGAACACAGGACAAAGAGGGGTATCCATTTTTTGGTGTGAATCATCATTTTCATGTGCGCTATAGAAACAGAACCCGTCTTTAAAATGACATATTTGCAAAATTATGAAATTGCATTTTTTTTTCTCCTCTAAATTTCATTAACTCCTGAAAAAAACTGCGGTGTCAAAATACTTATGACACCCCTAAGTGAATATATTAAGGGTGTACTTTTTTAAATGAGGTCATTTGTGGTGGTATCTATTATTCTGACACCTATGAGCCTTTGAAATCTTGGCTTGGTGTAGGAAAACAAAGTGTTCCTCAAAATGATAATAATAAAGATGGAACATCTTGGGCAAGCACCCCAACACAGCCTGTCTGTGCATGGTTTCTGGCTTGATTTAATATTTCTAATCATTGAGGACTTGTTATAAGGTCACTTTGAATTGAAGGAATGCTGCCATCCAATAGATGGCGCTGTAGAGGTACTGTTCCGTCTTTCTGATTTGCTTAAATTTCTCAGAGGAGCATTGCCTTATGTCTCTTTACTAGCTTTTAGGTGTCCCCACACCCCTTCTGTGTGCTCTGCTTGGGAGAGACTATACCATCCCCTGATCCTCTCACCCTCTAGGTGTCTCCACAATTTTTTGGATGCTCTCCTTAAGGAGACACGACACCGCTTCTGACTCAAAATGATAATTAATGTTAAATTTGTATGTCTCCTAAATGGTTATAAAAAAAACCCCTAAAGTTTTTCATGTGCGCATCCAGAATTAGGGTAAACAGATGGAAATATATATCCTATCAAAAATGTGTACTGTATACTTTGCACATATTTGAGATATTGCAATTGAAAATGTGAAATAAATGACAATTTTTTTCAAATTTTTCCCAATTTTGGTGCTTTTAATAAATATATACAAATTCTATCAGTCTATTTTTACAACCTAAATGAAATACAATATGTGAAGAAAAAACAATGTCAGAATTATTTAGATACGCAAAACCTTTACCGAGTTATTTTATGTTAAAGCCAAACATATCAAATTTCCAAAATTTGGCTTTGTCACTAAGGTGCAAACAGGCTTTGTCACTAAGGGGTTAAAATAGAAACTTAATTTATTTAATAAGTCATTTTCTAATGACATTACTTTTAAAAATTTAAAATAGCTGCCACTAGTGTAAAAAAAAAGCAAAAAACACTAGTCAGCTCTCATTTGCCCTGGCAATATGGCACTGAAGCTTTGCCAGTGCCAGCTGCTGCACTCTGTTTACAAGTTGGCAACTATGTTTCGTACTGCAGCCAATGGTGGCGGTCATCACTTACTAATGCTGAGTGATGAAGGCAGAAGCATAGCATGTGACCACTGTAGCCATAGACTGGAAGGACCGTGGAGAGCGAGGACAGAAGGAACTCCCATCCTTTCAGCTGGGCGCTTCAGCAAACTTTTAGGGAATGTGCTGATTGGTAAGGCAGCTATTAGTTGTACTGCACATCAGTGACTGAAAGCCACTCCATCCATCAGCACTTTGACATTACTTTGACAAGCAATGAAGTGCTGATTGGTGATAAGGTAAAAGGATCTCTCTGTGTAGGCGTCATAGCAGTTGGCATTGTCTGTCTACATTAGAGGTGTATCACCGTTAAGGGAGAAGGTGGAACAGAATAATATCTGGCACTGACCAAAGACAAACATGTAGAGCTATCTAGAACAATAATCAATCAACAATATTTGCAGGTTTGTTGTATTTATTTTACATCGATTTGACTATTGTAATTATGTGAAAAAGTAATGAATGAGGTGCCAACCACACATGTTCAGCCAGCACTCCATTCACAGTAATGTCACTGCAGGGGGAGAAGCGATTGAGACATGACAGTATTTTATATGACAAGCCTCGGGTTAGGCTGCATGTACTAGGATTCCTTCATAATCTTTCCCATTACAAAGAAAGTACTAGACAAAGCTGCCCACTGCCCCCACTATTCTTTGATACTGTGCTGGAACCATTTCCCAGAGTATTAGAGTCACAAGACATTTTTAAGGTATCCAGATAAATGATAGGGGACTGAAGATTGCCTGATTTACAGATAATATAATTATTTTTATGCCAAGTCCAGAAGGTGATATACAAAATGTGTTAGATACCATGGTGAATAATGGCCATTTCTCTGCTTTCACGTTAAAGGGGTTCTGTCGTTAGAAGAAAAAAATCAATACTTGCCTATTCTTTCCCAGTCAGTCACTAGTGACTAGGTACATTGCCCTGCAGGAAGGAGAATGCCAGCAATGTACGTATTTAGGCATACAGATGGGTCATAAACCGGATTTGCTGTATCATTTAAACTATTACCCTCATTTGAGTAAAATCACAAAAGAACTTAATGTTACCTGCCCCTGATAGGAATAATACGTATAGGAGCGCATTCCGGCCGGGTGCTTTTATGTTGGCCAAGAAAGATAGTTGAAGAACTATCTTCCTTGCTGGAATACAGCACGGCTTTAATAGACTACTATGGGAGCCTGTGGTAGTTACCGGAGAAGGGAGGTGGGAGGGAGTTTAGCAGTGTATCTGCTAAACTCCCACCCCCTTACTTCCTTCTCTCCACCCCTTGCCATTTGTTTGCATGATGGGGCGGGAGCTAGTTGCTAAGCTCCTGACCTATCCAGCCCCCTCCCATTGCTGGCAGCTGACAAGGGGTGAATAGTGGGCGGGAACTTAGCCACCTTCCCTTGTGAAAGTCGGCGAGGGTTCAGAAAGGGGGAGGCTATTTAGCAGATCCAAGCTCTCTCCCCCCACCCGACGGCAATCTGGGCTCGGTATACATACGTTGGACCCTGGCCATCTGAATGGGCACACAAACAGCGGATTTGTGAGCCTATTCACGCAACACAGCTGACTGGAAATAGTCATGCCCGTGTGAAAGAGCCCTTACTTATATCTTCCTGTAATGTGGGCTTTATACAGCATTTTACATAAAGACAAACCCCTCTCTCTTCCCGGTTTTTATGATATCTTCTAAACAGACTTTAATCCCATAAGTTATCTTCCCAGTCGCAGCTTTCATCCAACCTGGTCTCAGTTATTCCAATTCGTCAACGTTATTCATCAGACTTCTAGCATTAGTGACCATGGTTTAGAAAGTTTTGGTTATTTATTTTAAGTGTATCCCTATTAACTGTTCTGCCAGTTCTAACTGTACTAACCCCTCTCAACACTCTATGCCCATTCTCATTACTTAGATCTAGGTCACTGTCTATATTGTCTTCCCTTCTATCTCTCTAGTTGTCGTTCCTTCCAGTCCCTCGTTTGAACACTTCTCCAACATTCTAGCCCTCTTCTCCCCCAGTGCAGCGTTTGTGAAGCGGGCCCACAGCCGAGGAGATGACGGGAAAAATAAAGATTACTTCTGTCACAGCTGCTCTATCATCTCCTCCCCTGGGGGTAGTTTGAGACCCGTCTAAGTTACTGCTGGGGGAGGTCACAGGGGAATAGTAACCAGGAGTTACCTCAATGTCCATTGTCACTCGTGATGCCACTGTTCCATCCTCTGTCGTGAAGCTTGTCGTTGTAAAATAACTTAGTCCATATACAGAGTTAGCTTTTCTGAACAAAACCGGGAACAGTCGGTAATGTCTATTTACTGAAACTTCCATTACAGTTCCATAGCAAGCTGGCACAAATACAGCAAGACAAGGTGGTTTGACAGGGAGGATACACAGGGCAATCCGGACAATCCACAGTCGAGTTATCTGTGCGATACTACTCCCGGCAACTCTTTTCCTTTCTCTCCAACTCTCTACCGGTACACTCACGCTTATGGTGCCAGAACATGCCAAGCAACGATTCCTCTTCTCACCCAGTACTTAGTGGTAGCATCGGCACATTCCTGTTAGAATTATCCCAGGCCACGCAATAAGGAATCACTCAGCTTCCTTCATTCTTCTCATCCACACACAGACCGATTAGGTAAGGTCTTTGTGTGGGCAGACTCTCACGGACTTCTGCTAGGCTTACTCTCTCCCTTGCCAAAAGCCAGAAGAACAACTATTTGCACTACATCTTTCAAACACACATATATTTCACAGTCACATTACATACAGCATGATACATTTTACAGACTTAGGGCGCCCACCCACTGGCGATTTTTTTTTCTTTGCGTTTTGCGTTTTTCCTGCAGAGCAATTAGAATTGAATGTACTCCTGTCCACTGGCGTTTTGCGTTGCGTTGCGTTGCATTTTTTAACATAGGAACTGTCAGTTGCATATGTGTCCTTATTATTCTCCTAAGGCACCCTTGAAAGTCAATGGAAATTAATGGAAAAGCCGCGAAAACGCCGCGAAATCGCGGCAAAAAACGCGCGAAAAACGCGGGAAAAACGCTGCGAAAACGCGGCGTTTTTCATGCACGAAAATCGCAAACGCCAGTGGGTGGGCGCCCTTAAAGGGGTTGTCCTGCGGCAGCAAGTGGGTCTATACACTTCTGTATGGCCATATTAATGCACTTTGTAATGTACATTGTGCATTAATTATGAGCCATACAGAAGTTATAAAAAGTTTTTCACTTACCTGCTCCGTTGCTGGCGTCCTCGTCTCCATGGTTGCCGTCTAATTTTCGCCATCTAATGGCCAAATTAGACGCGCTTGCGCAGTCCGGGTCTTCTTATCTTCTCAATGGCGCTCCGTGTAGCTCCGTGTAGCTCCGCCCCGTCACGTGCCGATTCCAGCCAATCAGGAGGCTGGAATCGGCAATGGACCGCACAGAAGAGCTGCGGTCCACGGAGGGAGAGGATCCCGGCGGCCATCTTCAACCGGTAAGTAAGAAGTCACCGGAGCGCGGGGATTCAGGTAAGCGCTGTGCTGTTTTTTTTTAAGTCCCTGCATCGGGGTTGTCTCGCGCCGAACGGAGGGGGGGTTGAAAAAAAAAACAACCTGTTTCGGCATGGGACAACCCCTTTAACCCAGACATTAACCCACTCAGTACTGCAGAGATGCAATACACATCAAATGCACACACATTGAAGACGCTGACAATACGATTGCATGAGACAAACACATTCTAACTGACGGAGGGGCCCCGTTAAGTCTGGACCACTATAGCAGCACTGCTGCATCTTCCGCATTGAGATGCAGCCCATCCTTACGATTGAACCTGTAGCCCAGTGTTTCGCAACTCCAGTCCTCAAGGCACCCCAACAGGTCATGTTTTCATGATCTCCTATAGTAAGAACACCTGTGGCAATGTCTGAGGCACTGACAATAATTACATCACCTGTGCAACACTGAGGAAATCCTGAAAACATGGCCTGTTGGGGTGCCTTGAGGACTGGAGTTGGGAAACACTGCTGTAGCCAAAAGCAAAATCAGCCCAGTTCTCCAGGAACCTAATCCCCTCCTTTCTACTGCAACTCTCGAGCCACTTGTTTAACGTCCTAATATCCCTTTGTGGCACGTAGTAGAGGTAGTAGTTCAGAAAATCTTTCAGATATATATATATATATATATATCAAATACCCATTTTAGTCCAAGACTCGATACTTATAGCAGGAAGGAAGAGATCCATTATATCTAGCAGGATTTATGTATAAACATTAGTAGATGGGCCTTTCAATGACTGTATCAAGGAAAGCCAGGCCTGAATGGTGGCTTTCAGAGTTGGAAACTGAGGAAGATCCATTAGTGGGTCTATAAGGTAACTAATTAGATATGAACAGATTCAATACAGGGCCAGCTGATTCCTTGATTGGGGTATATCCACAATTCAGCTTGGTAGATTAAAATGACATTATAGCAAGGGAATAGATTGGGAACACTTAGCCCCATCCCTGCAACTCTCGAGCCACTTGTTTAACGTCCTAATATCCCTTTGTGGCACGTAGTAGAGATAGTATTTCAGAAAATCTTTCATATATATATATATATATATATATATATATATATATATATATATATATCTCAAATACCCATTTTAGTCCAAGACTCGATACTTATAGCAGGAAGGAAGAGATCCATTATATCTAGCAGGATTTATGTATAAACATTAGTAGATGGGCCTTTCAATGACTGTATCAAGAAAAGCCAGGCCTGAATGGTGGCTTTCAGAGTTGGAAACTGAGGAAGATCCATTAGTGGGTCTATAAGGTAACTAATTAGATATGAACAGATTCAATACAGGGCCAGCTGATTCCTTGATTGGGGTATATCCACAATTTAGCTTGGTAGATTAAAATGACATTATAGCAACGGAATAGATTGGGAACACCTAGCCCCATCCCTGCCATATGCATTTCTCTCCCTCCCTCTCAATAAAATTGCTAAATTGTTTTTGAAGAGTAGACATAGTTGCAGTTTGAATTGGAATTGGTAGGGCACTGAAGTAGTACAGTTTTTTTGGTAAAATAAGCATTTTGTACAAGACTGAGCATCCAAACCATGACAGTCTATCAGAGGAGTAACATTTACCTTTACTAATTTGCTCAGCGAAAACAAATGAATGCCCAGGTATGGCACATGTCCACTCTCCCACCAGTAAGGAAATTCACATAGGGTGGCTGTTTGGAGGGGATATGCGATACAGAAACCGTGAATGAGGGACTTACTGGCATTTACTTCATAGTAAAAAACCTGAGCAAACTCTTCAAATATTCGGGTGGTAGCCCTTAGCAAAGATAGAGGATCAGTTAGAGTGATTATTGTGTTATCTGCAAATAGGCCTAATTTATGTTGTCAAGGACCAATTGGGGTACCCATAATATGATTAAAGGGGTTGTCTCATGAAAGCAAGTGGGGTTATACACTTCTGTATGGCCATATTAATGCACTTTGTAATGTACATTGTGCATTAATTATGAGCCATACAGAAGTTATTCACTTACCTGTTCCGTTGCTGGCGTCCTCGTCTCCATGGATCCGTCTAAAATCGCCTCTTCTGGCGATTTTAGACGCGCTTGCGCAGTCCGGTCTTCTCCCTTCTCTTGGGTCTCGGCACGAGCGGAGTTCGGGCTCCGCCCCCTTCTACGCGTCATCGCGTAGCTCCGCCCCGTCACGTGTGCCGATTCCAGCCAATCAGGAGGCTGGAATCGGCAATGGACCTCACAGTGAAGATCCCGGCGGCCATCTTACTAAGGTAAGTAAGAAGAAGGAAGAAGTCGCCGCAGCGCGGGGATTCGGGTAAGTACTACCCGGTTTTTTTTTTTAACACATGCATTGGGTTTGTCTCGCGCCGAACGGGGGGCCTATTGAATAAAAAAAAACCCAGTTTCGGCGTGAGACAACTCCTTTAATCTAATTGTTTCTGTCAACAGCTCCATTACTATAGTGAATAATAGAGGAAACAAGGGGCAGCTCTGTCTTGTACAATTTTTATTATTTGAATATGTTTGGATAAAATTTGTTTGCCATAAGGCCGGAATTTCATGACAGATATTCCCCTCTAAGCCAAATTTCTTCAATGTGGCAAAAGCAAATCCCCAGTAAATTCTACCAAATGCTTTCTCTTCATCTAACACGAAGAACAGAGAAGGTGTTCGATCAACCTCCTCTTTTTCCATCTGGTTGAGCATTTATCTTGTACAGTCCGAAGCCTGTTTTCCCTTAGTAAAACCAACCTAATCAGAGTGTATTATTAAAGGTAAGGCATTAAGTAAGCATTGGGCAATAATTCTGGTGCATTATTAATTCAAAAGCGAAGAAGGGCTAAAGTTATGGCGGCACTCAGTTCATGTATAACCAGCAGGGGTTAACCAATAATTAACTTGCCCTATGACAGCGCTATTAATAATCTGCCAGGATGCCAGTAAATTCTCATTGGTTGCCGGCAGATTAAACTCTGATTGGCTGCAGGCCAGTGGAGTGACAATTGGGAGGCAGTTGATCATGCAGGTCTGGGGAGTGAAGAGAGAGAGAGGTAGGACAGGAGTTGTGTTATGGTAATAGTGAGAAGATCATCAGTCAGTGAGACTTCAGTCAGATTAGAACAGTAAAGTGCGCAGAGTTTGTCAGTAATTCGGCTGTTAAACTAATGAACCGTATAGTTAGTCAGTCTGACCATGTGTGTAATTGAGTGGAGTTAGTCTGACAAATGAGAGAGTTCGATAGTGAAAATCTTCAGGTGTGCATCAGAGAGAGAGAGAGAGGGACAGTGTTAGTGTGTATAGTGTATATTGAGTTAGGATTGCCAGGAGAAAAAAGATCCCTGTCAACATTGCAGTCAGGGAGTTGTCAGAAGCTACTGGAAGAGTTGTTGGATCCAGCGGAGAGTTGCGGCCTGTCATAGGAGAGTACCTGTGAGGTGGCTGAGACACGAGAGGTAAAACACAGAAGTATTTATTTTACCATGAGGAGGGGGCCAAATACACAGAGCAGAGTTATAATTGCGAACACCAGAGCCACGGAATACCCTCATAACCTGGGCCAAAACGAAGGTGTATACTACTCAGTTCACACCACTGAAGAGCCATTAAACTGGCTCAAAGAAAACTAACTATAATATGTTACCCATAGCATCATCTCTGTCTTTGCCTGAAGAATACCATGTACATTATTCCTGTTAATGATACTCCTAAAATGTAAAGAATATACACACTTTTAATAAAAGTCTTGTATGTGTACATATGGTCGCTACTGCCATTAACAAAGAAAATGGAAAAGAAAGTTATTATGTTTAAACCCTGATTCTTATGATTTCCTAACTGCATCACATTTAACATTCTTGTGCTAATGTAGCGCTGGCATCACGATTTACTAATAACAAAAATAAAATCGCAAAAATGCCACATAGAGGCCGTTGCGGCTCTGTCGCTGACGACAGGGAGTCACTTCAGAGCACCTAAATAGCCACTTCTTGCAAGTAGTATCCATGAATGGGATAGAAAGTCTCTGTGACCTTGTAACTGTCACTTCAGCTTAAAAAAAAATCTGCAACTACTATTTTCTGTGCAAATTGAATCTGTGAGTGCCTAACAAAATGTCCAACTCCAGCAACAATGAACAAACCAATGGTGCTGGATTCTCCACTACCACTCCACCTTCCATGTTACCCTTCACTATGCTTTACTATCTGTGAGCACCATGGCTGCCATGGTATAGTGGTGAAATGCATAAGCTCTGTGAGTTTAAACACCAAATAAAAGCTATGTATCACCTATGTCCCATTTCCAATGAACAGAAGTTGGAAATGCTGGTGGGTCAATTGGAGGGAGCTGAGGACCGAGAAATTAAATCATGGCCCAAAGACCAGAAGAAAACAATTCATCAGATCTTTGAGAGATCACAGAAAATTTTTGAGATCAGAAAGACCTCTAGAGTGAAGAAATAATTCTTCAACAAGAAGCAGAAGACAGGTGAGTCCCTGAGAGAGTATGCCCTGTCATTACAGGAAAGAATGAAGGCAGTAATCCAAGCAGATCCCAAAGAAGCAGCTGGAGCAGACAAAATGCTTTGCAAGCAATTTATTAAAGAGGCAGCGACAGTTGATTTGAGAAGACAGCTAAAGATACTATCTGTTCAGGACACAAATACTACCTTCCTTGACTTTAAGGATCTGCCCATTCAACTACTAGGTCAAAATCTCTGAGTAATTCTGAATAGACCTATGAAACCACCTTCCTTCCCAAAGTAGAATCATAGAATGGTAGAGTTGGAAGGTACCTCCAAGGTCATTTAGTCCAACCCCCTGCTCAGTGCAAGATTCACTAAATCATCCCAGACAGATATTTGTCCAGCCTTTGTTTGAACACTTTCATTGAATGAGAACTCACCATCTCCTGTGGTAACCTGTTCCACTCATTGATCACCATCACTGTCAGAAAGTTTTTTTCTAATATCTAATCCGTGTCTCCTCCCTTTCAGTTTCATCCCATTGCTTCTAGTCTTTCCTTGTGCAAATGAGAATAGGCCTAATCCATCTGCACTGTGACAGACCTTCAGATATTTGTAGACCACTATTAAGTCTCCTCTCAGTCTTATTTTTTGCAAGCTAAACATTCCCAGATCCATTAACCGTTCCTCATAGGACATGATTTGCAGACCGCTCACAATCTTGGTAACTCTTCTCTGAACTTGCTACAGTTTTTTAAAGTGGGGTGCCCAGAACTGGACACAGTATTCCAGATGAGGTCTGACTAAGGAAGAGTAGAGGGGGATAATTATTTCATGTGATCTAGACTTTATGCTTCTCTTAATACATCCCAGAATTGTGTTTGCCTTTTTTGCTGCTGCATCACATTGTTGACTCATGTTCAGTTT
The DNA here is from genome assembly GCF_035609145.1 of Eleutherodactylus coqui. Classification (NCBI taxonomy): domain Eukaryota; kingdom Metazoa; phylum Chordata; class Amphibia; order Anura; family Eleutherodactylidae; genus Eleutherodactylus; species Eleutherodactylus coqui. Next base: position 154,231,045 of record NC_089840.1, read on the forward strand.
ATGATCTATTAGTATACCCAAGTCTTTTTCATATGTGCTACTGCTTAGCCCAATTCCTCCCATTCTGTATGTGTTTTTTTTATTTCTCTTGCCCAATGAAGGACTTTGCATTTCTCCTTGTTAAATACCATTCTGTTAGTCGTGTGTGATATGTCTGCTGAGATGCTGAATCACACAGGATCAGCTTAGATATAGCAGCTCAACAGATGTATCACACAGAACCATCTTAGATACAGCGTTGCAGCAGACATATCACACAGGATCTGCTGAGACGATGTATCTAAGCTGATCTTATGTGATATGTCTGCTGAGACAATGTATATAATCTGATCATGTGATATGTCTGCTGAGACACTATCACACAGGATCGGCTTCGATACAGCAGCTCAGCAGACACAGGATCGGCTTATATACAGCGTTGCAGCAGACGTATCACACATCATCTGCTTAGATACGTCTGCTGAGACACGGTATCTAAGCAGATCCTGTGTTATACAGCTGCTGAGACACTGTATCTAATCTGATCATGCGATACATCTGCTGAAACGCTGAATCACACGGGATTGGCTTAAATACAGCGTCTCAGCAGATGTATCACACAGGACCGGTTTAGATACAGAGTCTCAGCAGACATATCTAAGCTGATCCTTTGTGATACATCTGCTTAGACGCTGAATCACACAGGATCAGCTTAGATATAGCAGCTCAGTAGATGTATCACAAAGGATCAGCTTAGATACAGCGTTGCAGCAGACGTATCACACACAATCTGCTTAGATACGTCTGCTGAGACACTGTATCTAATCAGATCGTGTGTAATACAGCTGCAGAGACACTGTATCTAATCCGATCATGCGATACATCTGCTGAAACGCTGAATCACACACGATTGGCCTAAATACAGATTCTCAGCAGACAATTCACAGAGGACCGGTTTAGATACAGCATCTCAGCAGATGTATCTAAGCCGATCCTTTGGGATATGTCTGCTGCGACGCTTTATCACACAGGATCGGCTTAGAATCGGCTTAGATACCGCATCACAGTAGACGTATAACACATGCTCTGCTTATATACGTCTGCTGAGACACTGTATCTAAGCAGATCATGCGTGATACAGCTGCAGAGATACTATATCTAATCCTATCATGTGATACGTCTGCTGAGACACTGAATCACACAGGATTGGCTTAAATACAGCGTCTCAGCAGATGTATCACACAGGACCGGCTTAGATACAGCGTCTCAGCAGACTTATCTAAGCTGATTCTTTGTGATAGGTCTGCTGAGATGCTGAATAACACAGTATTGGCTTAGATACAGCAGCTCATCAGATGGATCACACAGTATCAGCTTAGATACGTCTGCTGGGACACAGAATCTAAGCTGATCCTGTATGATACATCTGCTGAGATACTGTATCTAATCCAATCATGCGATACGTCTGCTGAGATTTTGAATCACACAGGATAGGTTTAGATACTGCGTCTCAGCAGACTTATTACACAGGACCAGCTTAGATACAGCATCACAGCAGACATATCACACAGGGTCTGCTTAGAGAAGTCTGCTGAGACGCTGTATCTAAGCAGATCATGTGTGATACAGCAGAGAATTCCATGCAGGAAAACGTGTCATCCACGCTTGCTTGCAGAATAAAATATATAATCTTCCTTTATTTAGACTTATTCAAAATTGCCAGGTATACACATCTCTGGACCAGACGCGTATCGGCTGCACAGAGCCTTTGTCAGTGTGCAGCCGATACGCGCCTGACGAAGGCTCTGTGCTGCCGATACGCGTCTGGTCCAGAGATGTGTATACCTGGCAATTTTAAATATGTCTAAATAAAGGAAGATTATATATTTTATTCTGCAAGCAAGCGTGGATGACACTTTTTCCTGCATGGAATTCTCTGCTGTTTAAGCTCAGGACCGGGGGCAGGTGAAACCGCTTGAGCAAGCAGTGGATCGTGAGATATATGAAGTGAGCAAGCTGACAGCACAGCACACTATTTTCAAGTGTCTTTTCCTGTGTGATACATCTGCTGAGACACTATCTAATCTGATCATGTGATACATCTGCTGAGATGCTGAATTACACAGGACTGGCTTAGATACAGCAGCTCAGCAGACATATCACACAGGAACTGGCTTAATTACAGTGTTGCAGCAGACATATTACACATGAGCTGCTCAGACCAATAGTTGCCCCAGTTGTAATAGTGACCCCCAGAAGTTGCCCCAGCAGTAATAGTGACCTCCAGTTGTTGCCCCAGCAGTAATGCACATTCCCAGTAGTTGCCGCAGCAGTAATGCAGACCCCCAGTAGTTGCCCCAGCAATGATAGTGACCCCCAATCGTTGCCCTAGCAGTAATGCAGTGCCCCAGTAGTTGTCCGTGCAGTAATAATGACCCCAGTAGTTGCTCCAGCAGCAACAGTGACCCCCAGTAGTTGCGCCAGCAGTAATACGCACCCCCAATAGTTGCCCCAGCAGTAATATTGATTCTCCAGTAGTTGCTTCAGCAGTAATAATGACCCCCAGTAGTTGCCCCAGCAATGATAGTGACCCCCAATAGTTGCCCTAGCAGTAATGCAGTGCCCCAGTAGTTGCCCGTGCAGTAATAATGACCCCCAGTAGTTGCCCCAGCAGCAACAGTCACCCCCCAGTAGTTGCCCCAGCAGTAATGTGCACCCTCAATAGTTGCCCCAGCAGTGATATTGATCCTCCAGTAGTTGCTCCAGCAGTAATAATTACCCCAGTAGTTGCCCCAGCAGTAATAGTGACCCCCAGTAGTTGCCCCTGCAGTAATGGGGACTTCCAATAGCTGCCCCAGCAGTAATATTAACTCCCAGTAGTTGCCCCAGCAGTAATGCAGACCCCCAGTGGTTGCCCCAGCAGTAATAGTGACCTCCAGTTGTTGCTCCAGCAGTAATGCAGACCCCAGTAGTTGCCCCAGCAGTATTAGTGACCCCAGTAGTTGCCCCAGCAGTAATAGTGACCCACAGTAGTTGCCTCAGTAGTAATAGTGGCACCCAGTAGTTGCCCCAGCAGTAATGCAGACCCCCAGTAGTTGCCCTAGTAGTAATGCAGACCCCCAGTAGTTGCCCAGCAGTAAAAGTGTCCGCCAATAGTTGCCCCTGCAGTAATGGGGACTTCCAATAGCTGCCCCAGCAGTAATAGTAACTCCCAGTAGTTGCCCCAGCAGTAATGCAGACCCCCAGTGGTTGCCCCAGCAGTAATAGTGACCTCCAGTTGTTGCTCCAGCAGTAATGCAGACCCCAGTAGTTGCCCCAGCAGTATTAGTGACCCCAGTAGTTGCCCCAGCAGTAATAGTGACCCACAGTAGTTGCCTCAGTAGTAATAGTGGCACCCAGTAGTTGCCCCAGCAGTAATGCAGACCCCTAGTAGTTGCCCTAGTAGTAATGCAGACCCCCAGTAGTTGCCCAGCAGTAAAAGTGTCCGCCAGTAATTGCCCCAGCAGTTATGCAGACCCCCAGTAGTTTCCCCAAGCAGTAATAGTGACCCCCAAAAGTTGCCCCAGCAGTAATAGTGACCCGCAGTAGTTGTACCAGCAGTAATAGTGACCCCCAGTAGTTGCCCCAGCAGTAATGCAGACCCACAACCCCCACTTACCCTTCCATTGGCCAGTGGACTTCAGCTCCAGACTGTCAGCTGGAGCAGGCAGACATCGCTGAAGCCGTGACCAGGACGTCAATGGGCTGCGAATGCGCGTCGGATGAGTCCACATTCACGAGTAGCCGACAAGCGCTATTGCGCCTGTGCGACAAAAGAAGAAGAAAGAAGACAGAATTTGTTGTATCCAGGGACGACGGAATGGTAAGCACAGGAGGGGGGCACCCATTCCAGTAAGTATATATCTTCTGTATGGTTAATTTACAAAGCACACACTATGTTACAAAGTGCTTTGTAATGGCCATACAGAAGTGAATAAATCTATTTGTCACGGCCAGATAACCCCTTAAGGGTGACTACCCACTACAGTTTTTTTTCACTGCGAAATTCGCAGCGTTTTTTTTTTTTTTGCAGAGGGGCTATGGGACTTGTAATGTTAAAATCGCGATCACGTAAAATCGCAATTTACCGCAAAATTGTGATTTTGCGCGATCACGATTTTAACATTACAATTCCCATAGACCCCTGCAGAAAAAAAAAATGCTGTGAATTTCGCAGTGAAAAAAAACTGTAGTGGGTAGTCACCCTTAATGTGCAAAAAGGCTTGGTCACTAAGGGGGTAGATAAATCTGAAAAAATAATTTGCTTTCTTGTGATGTTGGGAAGTAGATGTGTCATCCCTGAGATTATGAACTTTAAAATAAAAAAGACTAAAACATCAACAATATCCTGTGGTTGGTTTAATTTGTAATGTTTTCTGTGCTTTTACACAGGAATGAGCATGACTAGTGAATGCAGCAGGAGCTGTTGGGAATTGTTTCATTCCTCCTGCCTCCATTCACAGTAAATAGGCAGTCGTTCATAAGAAAACGTAAAGGGAGATAATTGTCCAATAGGAACTAAAAGTGCAATATTATCAGCAGGATCACTACAGATAGAGTTGTGTTTAGAGATGAGCGAGCACCAAAATGCTCGGGTGCTCGGTACTCGGGACGAAATTATCGCGATGCACGAGGGTTCGTTTCGAGTAACGAACCCCATTGAAGTCAATGGACGACTCGAGCATTTTTGTATATCGCCGATGCTCGCTAAGGTTTCCATTTCTGAAAATCTGGGCAATTCAAGAAAGTGATGGGAACGACACAGCAACGGATAGGGCAGGCGAGGGGCTACATGTTGGGCTGCATCTCAAGTTCCCAGGTCCCACTATTAAGCCACAATAGCGGCAAGAGTGCCCCCCCCTCCCAACAACTTTTACTTCTGAAAAGCCCTCATTAGCAATGCATACCTTAGCTAAGCACCACACTACCTCCAACAAAGCACAATCACTGCCTGCATGACACTCTGCTGCCACTTCTCCTGGGTTACATGCTGCCCAACCCCCCCCCCCCTGCACGACCCAGTGTCCACAGCGCACACCAAATTGTCCCTGCGCAGCCTTCAGCTGCACTCGTGCCACGCCACACTCATGTCTATTTATAAGTGCGTCTACCATGAGGAGGAATCGCAGGCACACACTGCAGAGGGTTGGCACGGCTAGGCAGCGACCCTCTTTAAAAGGGGTGGGGCGATAGCCCACAATGCTGTACAGAAGCAATGAGAAATATAATCCTGTGCCACCGCCATCAGGAGCTGCTCACGTGGGCATAGCAATGGGGAACCTATGTGCCACACACTATTCATTCTGTCAAGGTGTCTGCATGCCCCAGTCAGACCGCAGTTTTTTATAAATAGTCACAGGCAGGTACAACTCCGCAATGGGAATTCCGTGTGCACCCACAGCATGGGTGGCTCCCTGGAACCCACCGGCTGTACATAAATGTGCCCATCATAGCTGAGGTAATGTCGTGCTTAATGCAGGTGGGCTTCGGCCCACACTGCATGCCCCAGTCAGACTGGGGTTCTTTAGAAGTGGACACATGCAGTTACAACTCCGTGTGGACCGACAGCATGGGTGGCTCCCTGGAACCCACCGGCTGTAAATAAATGTATCCCATTGCAGTGCCCTGGACAGCAGAGCTAACGTCAGATTAAATGCAGGTGGGCTTCGGCCCACACTGCATGCGCCAGTCAGACTGGGGTTCTTTAGAAGTGGACACATGCAGTTACAACTCCGTGTGGACCCACGGCATGGGTGGCTCCCTGGAACCTACCGGCGGTACATAAATATATCCCATTGCATTGCCCATCATAGCTGAGATAATATCGTGCTTAATGCAGGTGGGCTTCGGCCCACACTGCATGCCCCAGTCAGACTGGGGTTCTTTAGAAGTGGACACATGCAGTTACAACTCTGTGTGGACCCACGGCATGGGTGGCTCCCTGGAACCCACCGGCGGTACATAAATATATCCCATTGCATTGCCCATCACAGCTGAGGTAATGTCGTGCTTAATGCAGGTGGGCTTCGGCCCACACTGCATGCCCCAGTCAGACTGGGGTTCTTTAGAAGTGGACACATGCAGTTACAACTCCGTGTGGATCGACAGCATGGGTGGGTGCCAGGAAGCCACCGGCGGTACATAAATATATCCCATTGCAGTGCCCAACACAGCTGATGTAACGTCAGCTGTAATGCAGGTGGGCTAAAAGTTAATTGGATTACACTGTAGGCGAGGGCCCCCAAAAATTGGTGTACCAACAGTACTAATGTACCTCAGAAAAATTGCCCATGCCCAACCAAGAGGGCAGGTGAAACCCATTAATCGCTTTGGTTAATGTGGCTTAATTGGTAACTAGGCCTGGAGGCAGCCCAGTTAAAATATAAAATTGGTTCAGGTGCAAGTTTCAACGCTTTAATGAGCATTGAAACGTATAAACATTGTTTACAAAAATTATATGACTGAGCCTTGTGGGCCTAAGAAAAATTGCCCGTTCGGCGTGATTATGTGAGGTTTCAGGAGGAGGAGCAGGAGGAGGAGGAGGAATATTATACACAGATTGATGAAGCAAAAAGGTCCCCGTTTTTGATGGTGATAGAGAACGATGCTTCCATCCGCGGGTGCAGCCTACGTATTGCTTAGGTATCGCTGCTGTCCGCTGGTGAAGAAGAGAAGTCTGGGGAAATCCAGGCTTTGTTCATCTTGATGAGTGTAAGCCTGTCGGCACTGTCGGCTGACAGGCGGGTACGCTTGTCCGTGATGATTCCCCCAGCCGCACTAAACACCCTCTCTGACAAGACGCTAGCCGCAGGACAAGCAAGCACCTCCAGGGCATACAGCGCGAGTTCAGGCCACGTGTCCAGCTTCTACACCCAGTAGTTGTAGGGGGCAGAGGCGTCACCGAGGACGGTCGTGCGATCGGCTACATACTCCCTCACCATCCTTTCACAGTGCTCCCGCCAACTCAGCCTTGACTGGGGACCGGTGACACAGTCTTGCTGGGGAGCCAGAAAGCTGGCAAAGGCCTTGGAGAATGGTCCCCTGCCTGCTCTGTACATGCTGCCTGATCTCTGTGCCTCCCCTGCTACCTGGCCCTCGGAACTGCGCCTTCTGCCACTAGCGCTGTCGGATGGGAAGTTTACCATCAGTTTGTCCACCAGCGCCCTGTGGTATAGCATCATTCTCGAACCCCTTTCCTCTTCGGGAATGAGAGTGCAAAGGCTCTCCTTATACCGTGGGTCGAGCAGTGTGTACACCCAGTAATCCGTAGTGGCCAGAATGCGTGTAACGCGAGGGTCACGAGAAAGGCATCCTAACATGAAGTCAGCCATGTGTGCCAGGGTACCTGTACGCAACACATGGCTGTCCTCACTAGGAAGATCACTTTCAGGATCCTCCTCCTCGTCCTCCTCCTCCTCTGGCCATACACGCTGAAAGGATGACAGGCAAGCAGCATGTGTACCCTCAGCAGTGGGCCAAGCTGTCTCTTCCCCCTCCTCCTCATGCTCCTCCCCCTCCTCCTCCTCCTCAACGTGCTGAGATATAGACATGAGGGTGCTCTGACTATCCAGCGACATACTGTCTTCCCCCGCCTCCGTTTCCGAGTGCAAAGCGTCTGCCTTTATGCTTTGCAGGGAACTTCTCAAGAGGCATAGCAGAAGAATGGTGACGCTAATGATTGCAGCATCCCCGCTCACCATCTGGGTAGACTCCTCAAAGTTTCCAAGGACCTGGCAGATGTCTGCCAACCAGGCCCACTCTTCTGTAAAGAATTGAGGAGGCTGACTCCCACTACGCCGCCCATGTTGGAGTTGGTATTCCACAATAGCTCTACGCTGCTCATAGAGCCTGGCCAACATGTGGAGCGTAAAGATCCACCGTGTGGGCACGTCGCACAGCAATCGGGGCACTGGTAGATTAAACCGATGTTGCAGGGTCCGCAGGGTGGCAGCGTCCGTCTTGGAGTTGCGGAAATGTGCGCTGACCCGGCGCACCTTTCCGAGCAGGTATGACAAGTGTGGGTAGCTTTTCAGAAAGCGCTGAACCATCAAATTAAAGACATGGGCCAGGCATGGCACGTGCGTGAGGCTGCCGAGCTGCAGAGCCTCCACCAGATTACGGCCGTTGTCACACACGACCATGCCCGGTTGGAGGCTCAGCCGCGCAAGCCAGTGGTCGGTCTGCTCTGTCAGACCCTGCAGCAGTTCGTGGGCCGTGTGCCTCTTCTCTCCTAAGCTGAGTAGTTTCAGCACGGCCTGCTGACGCTTGCCCACCGCTGTGCTACCACGCCGCGCGACACCGACTGCTGGCGACGTGCTGCTGCTGACACATCTTGATTGCGAGGCAGAGGTTGCGTAGGAGGAGGAGGAGGAGGGTGGTTTAGTGGAGGAAGCATACACTGCCGCAGATACCAGCACCGAGCTGTGGCCCGCAATTCTGGGGGTGGGTAGGACGTGAGCGGTCCCAGGCTCTGACTCTGTCCCAGTCTCCACTAAATTCACCCAATGTGCCGTAAGGGAGATATAGTGGCCCTGCCCGCCTGTGCTTGCCCACGTGTCTGTTGTTAAGTGGACCTTGGCAGTAACCGCGTTGGTGAGGGCGCGTACAATGTTGCGGGAGACGTGGTCGTGCAGGGCTGGGACGGCACATCTGGAAAAGTAGTGACAACTGGGAACCGAGTAGCGCGGGGCGGCCGCCGCCACCATGCTTTTGAAAGCCTCCGTTTCCACAAGCCTATACGGCAGCATCTCAAGGCTGATCAATTTGGCAATGTGCACGTTTAACGCTTGAGCGTGCGGGTGCGTCGCGGCGTACTTGCGCTTGCACTCAAACAGTGGCGCTAGCGACGTCTGGACGCTGCGCTGAGAGACATTGCTGGATGGGGCCGAGGACAGCGGAGGTGAGGGTGTGGGTGCAGGCCAGGAGACGGTAGTGCCTGTGTCCTCAGAGGGGGGTTGGATCTCAGTGGCAGGTTGGGGCACAGGGGGAGAGGCAGTGGTGCAAACCGGAGGCGGTGAACGGCCTTCGTCCCACCTTGTGGGGTGCTTGGCCATCATATGCCTGCGCATGCTGGTGGTGGTGGTTCCCCAGCTGATCTTGGCGCGACAAAGGTTGCACACCACTGTTCGTCGGTCGTCAGGTGTCTCTGTTAAAAACTGCCACACCGTAGAGCACCTTGACCTCTGCAGGGTGGCATGGCGCGAGTGGGCGCTTTGGGAAACAGTTGGTGAATTATTCGGTCTGGCCCTGCCTCTACCCCTGGCCACCGCACTGGCTCGGCCTGTGCCCACACCCTGACTTGGGCCTCCGCGTCCTCGCCCGCGTCCACGTCCTCTAGGCCTACCCCTACCCCTCAGCATGGTGTATTACCAGTAGTGCAGAAACAGAACGCTGTAATTAAATGTGCCGCTTATTGGCCTGTGGTTGGAGGCTGACTTCGCTTACAGAACGCCAGGAAATAATTTTGCGCAAGCCTGCTGTAACACTTAGCTGGCTGCGTATGAATTAGGAGGACAACTACACCCAGCACAGACCCAGAACACTGAGGACAGTCACAGGCAGCCCAAATAGATTTTTTTCCCCAAATGTTTTTGCAAAGGCCCACTGCCTATATACACTTTATATGTCTTCTGTCCCTGCGTCACCACTACTGACCCTGGAGTATGTAAAATAACTGCAGACAGTTGCACTGTGGACTGGAATGTGATGTAACAGCCAACACAGAGCCAGGAAATAATTTTGCGCAAGCCTGCTGTAACACTTAGCTGGCTGCGTATGAATTAGGAGGACAACTACACCCAGCACAGACCCAGAACACTGAGGACAGTCACAGGCAGCCCAAATAGATTTTTTTCCACAAATGTTTTTGCAAAGGCCCACTACCTATATACACTGTATATGTCTTCTGTCCCTGCGTCACCACTACTGGCCCTGGAGTATGTAAAATAACTGCAGACTGTTGCACTGTGGACTGGAATACAGCGGTGATGTAACAGCCAACACAGAGCCAGGAAATAATTTTGCGCAAGCCTGCTGTAACACTTAGCTGGCTGCGTATGAATTAGGAGGACAACTACACCCAGCACAGACCCAGAACACTGAGGACAGTCACAGGCAGCCCAAATAGATTTTTTTCCACAAATGTTTTTGCAAAGGCCCACTGCCTATATTAAATAAATATATGTCTTCTGTCCCTGCCTCACAATATATGTCTTCTGTCCCTGCCTCACAATATATGTCTTCTGTCCCTGCCTAACCACCACTACTGGCCCTGGAGTATGTATAATTACTGCAGGGAGCAATGCTCTGCATGGCCGATATACAAAAAAAAAAAATGTGCAACACGGCAAAAAGCAGCCTCCACAGTACTGCACACGGTTAGATGTGGCCCTAAGAAGGACCGTTGGGGTTCTTCAAGCCTAAAATACTCCTAACACTCTCCCTATAGCAGCTCCGGCACCAACAGCACTTTCCCTCCTCTATGTCAGAACAAATCTGTGGCGAGCCGTGGGAGGGGCCGATTTTTATACTCGGGTGACACCTAAACTTGCCAGCCACTCACTGCAGGGGGGTGGTATAGGGCTTGAACGTCGCAGGGGGAAGTTGTAATGCCTTCCCTGTCTTTCTATTGGCCAGAAAAGCGCGCTAACGTCTCAGAGATGAAAGTGAAAGTAACTCGAACATCGCGTGGTACTCGTCACGAGTAACGAGCATCTCGAACACGCTAATACTCGAACGAGTATCAAGCTCGGACGAGTACGTTCGCTCATCTCTAGTTGTGTTCGATGACATCTAAGGCCCCCTGTCCACGGGCGTTGTGGTATCCCACGGCGGAACTCAGCCGCGGGAGCCACCGCCCGGGAGCAGGAGCCGCAGATGGTTCTCCTCAGGTCAGCCTAATCTGATAGACAGGGGGCCAGCGCTTTCCATAGCCGGCAAAATCACTGGCATGCACAGGGGGCCTTAAGAAGAAATAACAAAGGAGCGATATAGAAAGACCAGTAGACAATGCTAGTCCTAATGTAATTTCCCAGGTGTACAATACAGAGGCACAGGCCTCTTGATGTATCAGGCTCATCTTGGCATCTCCTGGCACCTACACAGAAATGGTCCAACCTGGCATACATTTCTGGCATAATTTACATCAGCTTCAGACAGTCACAGAGAGCACACCCCTCCTATCAAGCCCAGCCCACTTTTCAGGAAGGTGAAAAGGCTGTCACAGAGGGCAGAAAAGTCACTAAATTTTTGTGCAAGTGGCCCTTGCACCAAGTTTTGCCACTTCTGTATGACAGTTTTCCATTTAAAGGCATTGTAAATGTTCCTGAAAATGCTCAAATAGTCTAAATCAAAACAATAACTCATATGACATCTCTGCAATTATGTAGTTCAAAAATGTATGAACCTTACGTGTTTAACACAGCAAGGGACCAACAAACCCCAAGGGATAAATCATCCTTAATATTCACTCTATGGCTATCATCTACAATAATAAGGTCTGATATGTTTACAGTCTATCAAATATATAAAAATATATCTTTCAAATACAGTATGTGACTAAAGATTAGCTGATTTTATGTTTCGAGACTTGAGAAGAGAGTTACTGATTTGTCACTTGTATAAATTACTTGATCTATATCTATAGTATCCCAATTTGCTACATGATTGACAATGCTGTCCAGTGTATATCATGTATGTCGTCTTTGACCAGCTATCCGAGGGTGCACACTACTGTAAGAGATGTGAGCATGTTGTGCATTTGGAAGCCCAGATCCTGGATCTAAAGCGGCTGCACACTACCGGGTTTGAATTGCAGAGTCCGCGGTTGTCTCAGAAGCGGACTATCCGCGACATTTCGCACCAATTCAGTCCCATGGAGCATCTGCATGTCTGCTCACACAAGCGGACAGTGATTGCAATTTTCTGCTTGTGGAGGAAAAAAAAAATCGCAGAATGTTGCGCAGGCTCCACATGGACAGCTTCCATTGAAGTCAATGGAAGTCGTCGGACAGGCAGTCCTTCCACAATTGACGTTGCAGAAAGGTTGCGGGACCTGCATGTCCGACGGCTCACTGGCTGGACCATCTGCAGTACAGAAGGCTGCCTGCTTAAGACAAGAAATGACTGGTACACGGGGTCACCGACCTGGCACAGACCCCGATTTTGCTGCGGGACTCCGCATCCAGAATCCGACCTGGTTGCGTGCAGGCAGCCTAAATGTAATACTCAGATCCATTGACAAAAGGGAAAGGAGTTTGCTGCTCACAGAGCAGGCACTCACTGGTTAGATGTGGGGAGAAGATGGTAGTGTGGGAGTGCAGGATGATCAGGCAGCTAGCGGGGTGACAGGAGGATGGGTAGAAGGAAGTGTGCCAGTGAGGTTAATTTTAAACTGGCATATCCCAACAAGTTTGCAGAGTTGGCAGATGAGGGGAATGGTATGAAAGGGCTAGCACTGCTTCAGAATGACATGTCCTCTGATCTCCAGGGGCTGTATGCTCCAGGGCGAAGCGGAAAAGGAGGGCAGGGCAGAATAGACAGGTCCTGGTAATGAGGGACTTTATTTGGGGAACAAGCAAGGCGATTTAACACGAAGACCGAGAGTGTTGAACATTGTATTGTTTTCCTGGCACTCGAGTTTGACACATTGCGGAATGGATTGACAGATTACTGGGAGGGGCTGGTGAGGGCCCAGAGGTTATGGACCTTCTAAACTGAATGGTGACTAATGCTAGAAAACTAACCAATGAGGTTGATGAACTGGAAGTAATAATGTCTGAGAAAAACTATGAAATAGTGAGAATAACTGAGATCTGGTTAGATGAAGGTATGAATGCACAGTTAATTTAGCAGCGCCGGCCCCACTGAAAACAATGGGAGAACATTGTGATCTCCTGTCATGGCTGTGACAGCCACTATGGGGGATTCCTTTAGTCCATGTGAAAAAACCTTGCATCTAGGTGTTTGCACTTCTTCAATGGGGCCAGCTGTTGTACTTCAGCCACATAGGACAGTGACAGTTCTCGCGCTCGCTTAGCAAGGCTTGGCTCCCCCAAATTATTTAATTTTTGGTGGTGGTGAGGATCTAAGGAATTTAATTACAGCAAAATCATTCACTAAAGGTCCTGCAAAGGGGTCAAAGTGTGGTGCAAGAAAATCCTGTAGGATTTTTATATTAGATTTGTATAGTTGTGGATTAAAGGGCTCACATGGCAACGGTTTTGGTTGGCATCAGCTTTGGGTCATTTTCTTCTTTATGTATATATTTTTATTTTATTTTGTAATTTTTCTGATCTTATTTTGGAACTTTTTTTATCATCTATGTCCCCCATGATGTCATATAATAAGAATAATCTTTATTTATATAGTGCCAACATATTATGCAGTGCTTACAAAATAGGCAGAACAGAAACAAAACTACGGTTACACATAGTAATAAATTGATAAAACAGTAGGGGTGAAGTGCTTCAATGAGCTTACCTACTACAAATAATGGGGTGATACAGTAGGTAAAGGGGCAGGAGCTATGCAAGTTATGGAAAGCTGAAGAGTATGGAATGCTATACACATAGACAATGGTCAAATCGAGCCAAATAGGGCCCAAATGGGTATGACTGCAGGGGGCGGTTGATTGCGACTAGTAGGGATTGCAGTCAGTAGGACAGGGAACACGTTATCAGGCGGAGTAAAGAGGGGTTTGGTTTAGGAGATATGGTATGCCTCCCTGAAGAGGAGTGTTTTTAGAGCACGCCTGAAGTTTTGTGTGTCAGCGATTGCCCAAATAGTTTGGGCTAGCGCATTACAGAGGACTGGTGCTCCTCTGTGAAAGTCTTGGAGGTGGGAATGAGAAGTTCGGGTTAACAGGGCACTTAATCTGATTTCATTAGCGGAGAGGAGGGCGCGGACTAGGTGGTGGATTGAGATGAGGGATGCAATGTAAGGTGGTGCAGTGATATGGAGAGATTTGTGGATGAGGGTAGGGAGTTTGAATTTAAATTCTGTTTTTGACAGGCAGCCAGTGCAGTGACTGGCACAGGGCAGAGGCGTCCGAGCAGTGGCTGGACAGGCAGATGAGCCTGACTGCAGCATTTAGGATGGATTAGGGAGGGGAGAGCCTAGCACGAGGGAGGCCGATCAGCAGCAAGTTCCAATATTCAAGCGGAGATGAAGGGATTAGGGGGAACAGTGAGCATTTTAGCGTATCCACGGTGAGAAAAAAGTGAGTTCTTGCAATATTCCTGAGGTGCAACTGACATCTTCAGGCGAGAGATTTGATGTAAGGGGTAAAGCAGAGATTGGAGTCAAATATAACCCCAAGATATTGGGCATGCTGGGAGTTATGGTAGTGTCACACATTGAGATGGAGATGTCAGGATCAGGTCGGTTAGCAGAGGGTGGAAACACCAGTAGGTCAGTTTTTGAGAGGGTCTAGGTAGAGAGAGGACATAGTGTTAGAGACAGCGTGCAGACAGTTGGTGGTGTTCTGGAGGAATGGTGCTGTGATGTCATGAGAAGAGGTATAAAACTGGGTGTATAACTGAGGACCGAACCCTGGGTGACCCAAGAGCAGGAAAAAGAGGGGGGTGAGGTAGAGCCTGCAATGGATACACTGAATGAGCGGCCAGATGGGTAGGAAGAGAACCAGGAAAGAGCAGTGTCCTTTAGTCCAATGGAGTGAAGCATATTGAGGAGGAGTTTGTGGTAAACAGTGTCAAACGCTGCAGACAGGTCAAAGAGAATCATTTAGCTGTCAGGAGATCATTTCACATTTTGTTAGGGCGGTTTCTGTCGTGTGTAGTGGGCGGAAGCCTGACTGTAGGGGGTTAAGAAGCCAGTTTTCTGAGAGATAGCTTATAAGGCTGGAGTAGACCAGGCGTTCTAATAGTTTGGAGATGAAGGGGAGATTTGAGATGGGTCGTAGTTGGCACTCATAGGTCGAGTCAAGAGTCGATTTCTTTAGCAGTGGGATATGAGAGTATACGAGAGGTCAGAGACAGGTTAAATATAGTAGTGAGGTGGGAGGTGACGACCAGGGAGAGGGATCGGTGGAGGAGTGAAGGAAGAGTGCTAGTGCAGACATTTTTCTCTGTGGGTGGTTTAACCCCTTAGTGACGAAGCCTGTTTGCGCCTTAGTGATGGAGCCAAATTTTGGAAATCTGACATGAGTCGTTCAACATAGCATAACTCCGTAAAGGTTTTGCATATCCAAATGATTCTGACATTGTTTTTTCACCACATGTTGTACTTCATTTTGGTTGTAAAAAGAGACCGATATAATTTGTGTATATTTATTAAAAGTACCAATATTGGAAAAATTTTGAAAAAATTGTCATTTTTTCACATTTTCAACTGTAATATCTCAAATATGTCCAAACATACTGTATAAATTTTTGATAAGATATATATTTACATTTGTTTACTTTATTCTGAATGCACATTTGAAAAACTTTTGTGTTTTTTTTAACCATTTAGATGACGTACAAATTTAACATTACTTTTCAGCATTTTGAGGAACACGTTGTTTTCTTGCACCAAGCCAAGTTTGCAAAGGCTCATGAGTGTCAGAATAATAGATACTCCCCAAATGACCCAATTTTAAAAACTACACCCCTTAATGTATTCACTGAGGGGTGTCATGAGTATTTTGACCCCACCGTTTTTTTTTTCAGGAATTAATTCAATTTAGAGGAGAAAAAATAAAATTTCATATCTTTGCAAATATGTCTTTTTAAAGACATATGTTTTTCCTATAGTGCCCATGAAAATGAGGATTTACACCCCAAAAAGGATACCCCTGTTTCTCCCGTGTTCTGAAATATACCTATTGTGGCCCTAATCTTATGTCTGGATGCACAACGGGGCCTAAAATGAAAGGGGTAGTCAGTGTCTTTCAGAACATAAATTTTGCTTGAAGGCGTTTAGGCCCCATAGCACTTTTGTAGAGCTCTTGAGCGGCCAAAACCAAAGAGAACCACCACAAGTGACCCCATTTTGAAAACTAGACCCCATAACGAATTTATCTAGGGGTGTACTGCCCATTTTGACCCCCGGTTTTTAACCTTTTGCAATCCAATTTTGGATTCAGGGTTTCCTAGGGGGCTTTCTCTTTCTGCCATTATACAATGGCACCATCTACTGGCTAGAGCCAGTATTGCGGTGTGGGATATGATGGAGAGGCCCCTGACAGCAGAGCGACCAGTAATCTACAGTAAGAATACCCTGCTGGATATCTTCAGACATTGGAGCTGTACAGCCTTCAATCAGAATGTCTTTAGACGTCAGACAGTGGATTGGAAAGGGTTAAATGAATTCAAGCAAAGCAAAAGGAAAAAAATGTGATTTTCGTTTTTTTGGCAATTCTGTCATTTTAAAAACTGCCTTTTTTGTACAGCACACACATGAATGAAGCCTTGCACCTAGAGATGAGCGAGCGTACTCGGATAAGCACTACTCGCTCGAGTAATGTGCTTTATCCGAGTATCGCTGTACTCGGGGCTAAAGATTCGGGTGCCGCTGCGGCTGACAGGTGAGTCGCAGCGGGGAGCAGGGGAGAGCGGGCGGGAGAGAGGGAGAGAAAGATCTTGCCTCCGTTCCTCCCCGCTCTCCCCTGCAGCTCCCCGCTCCGTGCCGGCACCCGAATCTTTAGCCCCGAGTACAGCGATACTCGGATAAAGCACATTACTCGAGCGAGTAGTGCTTATCCGAGTACGCTCGCTCATCTCTACTTGCACCCCAAAATAGATACCCCCGTTTGTCCCGTGTACAGAGACATACCCATTGTGGCCCTAATCTTTTGTCTGGATGCACAACGGGGCCCAAAATGAAAGGAGTAGTCTGTGGCTTTCAGAACAGAAATTTAGCATGAAGGTGATTTAGGCCCCATTGCCCACTTGTAGAGCCCTTGAGCGGCCAAAACGACAGAGAACCCCCACAAATGACCCCATTTTGAAAACTAGACCCCTTAACGAATTTATCTAGGGGTGTACTGTGTATTTTTACCCTACAATTTTTGAATAAATCTAAGCAAAACCGTAGGAACAATTTTCATTTTTTTGGCAGTTGTATCAATTTAAAACAGTTTTTTTTGTACAGCACACATAGGAATGAAGACTTTCACCCCAAAATGGATACCCCTGTTCGTCCCGTTTTCAGAACCATACCCCTTGTGGCCCTAATCTACTTAAAGGACACATGGATAGGCCTATAATGGAAGGAGCACCCGTTGGATTTCAGGGTACAACGGAATAAATTCCAGGCTCCATTGCCCACTTGTAGAGCCATTGAGCGTCCAAAACGATAAAGAACCCCACAAATGACCCCATTTTAAAAACGAGACCCCCTAACGAATTCATCTAGGGGTGTATTGCATATTTTGACCCCACAGTATTTGAATGAATCTAAGCAAAGCAGAAGGAAAAAATTACGATTTTCATTTTTTTGTCAATTTTGTCAATTTAAAAACAGGTTTTTTTGTACAGTGTACATAGGAATGAAGACCTTCACCCCAAAATGGATACCCCCGCTTGTCCCATGTTCAAAAACATACCCCTTGTGGCCCTAATCTACTTAAAGGACACATGGCAAGGCCTGTAATGGAGGGAACACCCGTTGGATTGAAGGGCACAACTGAATTCATTCCAGGCCCCATTGCCCACTTGTACGGAATAAAAATTGACACCTTAAAAAAATCCCCCCCCCCCCCCCCACACACACACACATACACACACAAACACACTCCTGGTTCCCGGCTACCCTTAAGAGCCAGGAGATTTTAAATTTGCCGGGGGCTCCCGGGCTTCTGCGCATGCGCGTGACGTCATCGTCTGGCGCACATGCGCAGAAGACCGGCGGCGGGTCCGGGAGGACCAGATCTCCGGGGGACAGCATGGACAAGCCGGGTGAGTATTTTCAACTGCCCTGATGGATCCGATCCATCCGGGAAGCTGAATCTTTAACTTTTATTGACTTTTTTAAACTTTATTGCGATCGGCGCTATCCATTGGATAGCGCCGATCGCAATGCCGGGGGGGGGGGGGGGACTGCCCGCAGCCCGGGATGACAGCTCCATGCTGTCGGCTACCTGTGGGCACCTACAGCATGGAGCTGTCACATCCTCAGACAAGTGGGCATTAATCCAAAGAGGACGCATAAAACTACGTCCTCTAGGATTAAAGTCCACTTACGGAGGACGTAGTTTCCCGATGGGGCCTTCACTAAGAGGTTAAGATAAAACCACAGGGGGATGTTTACATTGTCTTTTTTTTCTTAATTGATACTTTTCCACTGTAGCTGGGGGATCCAAAGGTGCCTCAGTTACAGGGAAAAACATCCCCTCCGTAGTAACAATAGTGACTGGCAGAGCTGATCAGACCCTGCAGCTCTGCTGTAACAGGGAACATCCAGTGGTCATGTGATCGCTGCGTCGCATTGTGTAAGTTATACTTCCGCTTTCACTTTTTAGTACATAGCAGTTATTGAGTACTATGTACCTGGGAAAGGAGAAGGCAGTAGTGGTTAAAAACTGCTTCTCTTCTCCTCCGGGTTCTCAGCTGTGACTAATCTGAGAACCTGACCTGCTGCTGCTCGATTGCAGTAGCAGAGGCTTTAATCCGATGCCATATTTTTGCCCAGGACCAAGTGTTGTATATTTAGCAGTTCTAAAGGGGTTAAGCTTGAAGTGCCATCTTGCAAATTAGGTCCCAAATTCATTGGTTTTTATGAGATAAAGCCTTCAGACAGCAACTACCATAGTTATCATCAGAATTTCTAAAGCATTTTGAAAATATGTCTTAAAAATCTATTGTTGTCCAAATCAGGCAATCAAAACCCCATGTCCTCTAGTCATAGTTTAGGATAAGTATAGTTTGAGATTCAAAATGTAATAGATTCCCGATAAGTTAGGGGTTTCTACAGTATTCTGTACATTGACATGGTTACAAGAGATGAGCGAACGTACTCGTCCGAGCTTGATACTCGTTCGAGTATTAGCGTGTTCGAGATGCTCGTTACTCGTAACGAGTACCACGCGATGTTCGGGTTACTTTCACTTTCCTCTCTGAGCCGTTAGCGCGCTTTTCTGGCCAATTGAAAGACAGGGAAGGCATTACAACTTCCCCCTGCGACGTTCAAGCCCTATACCACCCCCCTGCAGTGAGTGGCTGGGGAGATCAGGTGTCACCCGAGTATAAAAATCGGCCCCTCCCGCGGCTCGCCTCAGATGCGTTGTGAGATAGCTGAGGGACAGTGGTATCGTGTTGGAGCTGCTGTAGGGAGAGTGTTAGGAGTTAGTGTAGGCTTCAAGAACCCCAACGGTCCTTCTTAGGGCCACATCTAACCGTGTGCAGTAGTGTGGAGGCTGCTTTTAGCAGTGTTGCACATTTTTTTTTTTTTTGGTATATCGGCCGTGCAGAGCATTGCGCCCTGCAGTAATAGTCCAGGGACAGAAGTGTGGAGGCAGGGAGAGCGTTAGGAGTTAGTGTAGGCTTCAAGAACCCCAACGGTCCTTCTTAGGGCCACATCTAACCGTGTGCAGTAGTGTGGAGGCTGCTTTTAGCAGTGTTGCACTTTTTTTTTTTTTTTTTGGTATATCGGCCGTGCAGAGCATTGCGCCCTGCAGTAATACTCCAGGGAGAGAATTGTGTAGGCAGGGCCAGAAGACATATATTATAGATTGAATATACGCAGTGGTCCTTTGGAAAAAAATCTTGAAAAAAAATCTATTTGGGCTGTCTGTCACTGTGCTCAGTGTTCTGGGTCTGTGTCTGCTGGGGGTAGTAGTTCTCCAGATAAATACGCAGCCAGCTAAGTGTTACAGCAGGCTTGCGCCAAATTATTTCCTGGCTCTGAAATCACCGGTCTAATGCAGTTAATAACAGTGCAACACTGCAGTTCCGTCACACAGTCTAGGGAGAGAATTGTGTAGGCAGGGCCAGAAGACATATTATAGATTGAATATATGCAGTGGTCCTTTGGAAAAAAATCTTGAAAAAAAATCTATTTGGGCTGCCTGTCACTGTGCTCAGTGTTCTGGGTCTGTGTCTGCTGGGGGTAGTAGTTCTCCAGATAAATACGCAGCCAGCTAAGTGTTACAGCAGGCTTGCGCCAAATTATTTCCTGGCTCTGAAATCACCGGTCTGTTGCAGTTAATAACAGTGCAACACTGCAGTTCCGTCACACAGTCTAGGGAGAGAATTGTGTAGGCAGGGCCAGAAGACATATATTATAGATTGAATATACGCAGTGGTCCTTTGGAAAAAAATCTTGAAAAAAAATCTATTTGGGCTGCCTGTCACTCTGCTCAGTGTTCTGGGTCTGTGTCTGCTGGGTGTAGTAGTTCTACAGATAAATACGCAGCCAGCTAAGTGTTACAGCAGGCTTGCGCCAAATTATTTCCTGGCGTTCCGTAAGCAAACTCAGCCTCCAACCACAGACCAATAACGGCACATTTAATTACAGTGTTGTGTTTCTGCATTCCTGGTAATACAGCATGCTGAGGGGTAGGGGTAGGCCTAGAGGACGTGGGCGCGGCCGAGGACGCGGAGGCCCTAGTCCGGGTGTGGGCACAGGCCGAGCTCCTGATCCAGGTGTATCGCAGCCGACTGCTGCGGGATTAGGAGAGAGGCACGTTTCTGGCGTCCCCACATTCATAGCACATTTAATGGGTCCACGCGGTAGACCTTTATTAGAAAATGAGCAGTGTGAGCAGGTCCTGTCGTGGATGGCAGAAAGTGCTTCCAGCAACCTATCGTCCACCCAGAGTTCTGCGCCGTCAACTGCTGCAACTCAGAATCCTCTGGCTGCTGCTCCTCCTTCCTCCCAGCCTCCTCACTCCATGAAAATGAGACATTCTGAGGAGCGGGCAGACTCCCAGGAACTGTTCTCGGGCCACTGCTCAGATTGGGCAGCAGTGGTTCCTCTCCCACCAGAGGAGTTTATCGTGACTCATGCCCAACCATTGCAAAGTTCCCGGGGTCCAGGGGATGAGGCTGGGGACTTCCGGCAACTGTCTCAAGACCTTTCAGTGGGTGAGGAGGCCGATGACGATGAGACACAGTTGTCTATCAGTGAGGTAGTAGTGTGGGAGATATCCTATATGTATTTTCTGTTGTCAACTGTGAATATACTGTATTTTGTCTATAATGGTCTAATCCTTTGGGGGAAGGGAACATCGCCCCCCCCCCCCCCCCCACCTCCACAAGAATTGGAGGAGCTGTGTGTGTGTTCAAGAACTGGTCAAACTGGTTCTAACTGGCAAAACCCTATCTAGGAATATCTTTGTCTTGGTCAAGCAGAGAGGAGAAACAGGATGTTCTTCTCATGAGACCAAATTCAAGAATGAACTGAGCATGCTCACCGAAGTTCCTCCCAGATGGATGACATCACAAGCTACCTCACAAATACCTCCCTCTGAGAACAACCAATCAGCACTCTAAATACTGTAACTGTATGCTAAATTGCCTGACTTCCTGTGTTGAAACTTATTTAAGTTTTACCCGCGCTTAATAAAGCTAGAGACTCTTTTGGGAACACATGATGTAGGCTTGTGATCTTTGAAAGGCTCTCCAGGCCTGCACATATTTAATTTGGAACACACGGTATATCTATAATAGCGAATTTTGCGCTAACAAATTTGGAGGCACCGCTGGGATAATGAAGATACAGAGATATGAAGATATTTCATCGTTATCCGGACACAAGGGGACTTCGAAGCAGAGACGGACAGATAATGAGCTCAAACAAGGTAATAAGTTATTCTTGTACCTGTACCATCTCTCCCTCTCTGTTATGATCCGCCCCAGGCCGGGTGAGTTGAAATATGATAAGTCTGTATCTAAAGAACTATGAAGTAGATATACTGTGCGGTTTTTTTATGTTGTCTGTGAAGTAATGTCCTGAGTGTAAAAAGGTGTGAGCTATGGGGGTTTATATTGTCTCTGTAGTAGTGAATGGTGTGAACAGACTGTGCAGGTTAATAAGGAACAAAGAATGTGTAGGATAACTTGTTAAAAGAAAGTAAAAAGGAAAGTTGATGTAAGCAATTTTAGCTGAAGTTTATAGTAGTGATTAAAGTTGCTGGTGAAAAAAAACAGAGTAGTGTGACCCTGTGGTGAGAGAGTTTCCATTGTTCAACATGTGGTTGATGAGGTCTCCCTTTGTTATGTGGGGGGAGGGGTGCACATGGAATGCTTGCATTTGCCATGTTGGCATCCATCAACTCAAGGGAATTTGGGCTTGGAGTAAAGATGTGGGCTAGCCAGAGAAGTCTCCTCCGATTATGGCTTGGCCAAGCAGGCTGTTGAGGTTCCACAATGTGGTGCCAAAAGTACAGATCTGTGCCATGAGGTGCGGGAGTAGAGAATCTCAATTAATTAAGGATTTTTCCAATTACGACAAGATGGCAGGGACGAAATTGTAAGTGCTTATTAGTGAGGTAAGCCAGACCTGTGTCGTGAGGTGTGGGAAAAATCAAAGTATGACTCGCCGCAAATTCAATGAGATGATGTTTGTAAACACAACTGGACACACAAAAATGGGTGAAGGAAAAAGCAAGTCAATGAGTTAAGGAAAGGTAGAAGGTTTAACAATGAATGGTGATAATGGTTGCTATCTGGAGTGGTGAATATAAGTATGTGGGTAGAAATGGGCATAAGTTGTATTGTGTTTGTCATTGGATAGCCTATTCTGAACAAAATATGTAAAAACCGCGGTACATAAGAGTTTTTCTTATATATATATACTTTGTTCAATATGGGAAGTTCTATGAACAGTAAATACAATCCCAGTTTCTACTTCACAGGAGATACTTATCAGTCTGTATATGAGTGAATGAAAACCCCAGTGAGTGTGAGTTTGTGTGTATAAATTGAAGGGCCCGTATGAGAGTTAGATTGTGTTATATGGTGTGTATACTGTCCGGTGGCTAGAAATGAAATGAGGCAAGAAAGACCAAACGCTGAGCCAGACCACAGGGGGTGGAGCTAGGTGATGTAATGAGATGGGAGGGAAGAACAATAGGAAGAGGTCTTGCTCCACCCTCAACACAGACCAGCCTAGGGGAGAAGTGTGTCTCCATTTAAGTGGATGTTGGTATAGATATGTATATTGTGGTAATGTATAGAGGGAAGGTCACTCTTAGACTCCATGTTAAGTCTGTCACTTGAACAAATGTAGGTGACCAAAGGAGGGGCATGTAATTTTATTCCTAAGAGTTGTTGTGTGAGATAATAGTCCAGGATTACCACAGTGTATATATATATAGGTTCATGGAGTATGGGGAGAATTTAAAAATATTGAGTTGTGTTAATTTGAATATTATTGAAATAAGATATTAAAATGAGATGATTGTGTACTTGAGACACCTGATAAGTACTTTAGTCAAATTAGTAACAAAAGTTCTATTTTAGAGTGTATCTCATTTTCAATTAACAACAGTATTTTACATGAAAATCGTTACATTTGGAAAAAAAAAGTACATTTTTGATACCAGTAATTGAGTATATCCCAAATGCTATCAGGGATACCAGTCCCTTAGTAAACCAGTGGTTAACCATCATTTGTGCCGTTGTTATGGTTGCAGAGTGTAATAACAATATTTCCTCTCCTGTTTGCAGTATGTTTTCGTACAGGTACCAGAGATGGTGTGGGGCCCTGTAACGTCATGCTTCCTCAAGGGGTCATAAAATACTGTATAGAGTGCAAACTAAACATCTTTCAGCTTCCAGACTAACCAAGTATGAGACTGCCCTGCTAGCACCCTCACATATCACAATCAAGTGGGATATAGTTCCAAATGCCGTTTCATGTCTTTTACTGAATTTAGAAGGTTGAGAGGAAGGGGGGCAGGCGCAGACCATGACATTAAATATCGATCACATGGTTGTAGAAACACAAATGAAAAGAGAAACTAGGGGTCCTAACAATAATGTTGTAACTGCCATGATTAATGTAAATCTTGAGTTTTTCCCATAGATGGTTCCAAATATCGGTAAAATGTACAAGCAAAACAGGCTATGCAGTGGTAACCGACAGAAAGAGGTAATTATACAAAAACCACTCTGTTCCTCCTGAGACACTCAGTTACTCAGGGAATAGAGGTGATGGTGCTCACTGAACTATGTAAGCTGGCTGCAGGTAAGACTGTTTATGTCTGCACCGACTTAAGGTACACATTGGGAATCGTATACGATTTCACATCTTATATGGCACAGTGGACGTTTCATGGGGTCCTTGAGTAAGCCAATCCAGAACGCAGAAGAAATGTCTTTGTTCTACAAGGTTTTAGCTCTTTCCGCACAGGTGACTTATCATCAGAGTCCAGGCTTATGCCAAAGAGACAACTACTGAGGCTGGAAGGAACCAGAGAGCAGGCACCACAGCAGCCTGACTTCCCTTGAATGAGGTAACGGCTGGTAACCTGCTTGCACCTGAAACAGGTGTAGATATTTCTCTGTTGCTTGAATTACAGGAACAGGCCTCAAAAGAAGAAAAAGGAGGAGTGGAAAAGCGAGCAGAATGCTACTGGGGTCTGGCAGAAAGGTAAATGCCTGTGCCTCCCCTGCACGCTGTGCTCCATGATGTCACACCTGATCCCTGAGCTAACCCATTCATCCAAGGAGGTAATGTGTGGTATAGTGTCTTCTGCTTGGCTTACCCCAGGGTTCAACACTGCTGCAATAGGGTTTGTACACGGGTGCATGATATGCGCCCATTACAATCCAGGCCAATTGGTCAAGGTACCTTCTCGGTGCGAGCCAGACTATCTGTATCAGTGACTGCAGGATGATAGCATACAGCTACCACAGGTAGGTGTTTAGAGTTGTTGGTTTGCATAGACCTCTTTTCATGTTATTTGGAGGCGTGGCTTGAGAAATAATAAAAAAAAAATTTTAACACGCCAAAAATATGAGCAAAGAATATGTTTTATGAAAGTAATTTTGAATATTTGGATACACCAGAAGTAATAATAAATAATAAAGGTAAACATTTTATTAGTCATCTACTTGGTTAGAACCACGCCTAAATATAAGACTAAGTTGAGGCCCTATGAAGGTTTTGTTTGGTAATGCTGCTGTAATAGGCCTATGCTTATTCCAGGCCAAAAAGGAGGGCATCACCTACCATGTGAGTGCCTTATATCAGGAGTTATATCAACTGTCACCCATAAATGTGTATTCCCCTTGTTTCCAGATCAAGAGTCGCATAGTTTGCTTTCAGGTGGTTGGGTTGTCCTAAAAAGACGCAAGGAAGAGCTTGGACTCAAGAACAAAGAACCCTTTCAAGTGCTGTTAACCACTACAACCTCAGTGAAACTTGAAGAAAGCTAATTTGGGTTCATGTCAGACATTGAATAAAGATTATCAAGGGAGGAGACAAATGTGGCCCATAATCCTTTGTTATATGTAGGACCCTTGCGGTCATTGGGCTGTCATTTATCTTCTTCCTCATAAGGGTAACAGAAGACGTACATCCTATGAAGAGGGTGATACTGTTTCATATGTAATGTGTAGAAGCGTAACTTGAAGCTCCCGGGCCCCGATGAAAACTTGGAACCGGACCCTGAACTATAATGCTTTACTCATAGTACTGGGTTCCCTATATGAAGAAGAGAGGCCTTATGGGCCCCCAAAAGTCTCCTGGGCCCGGGTGCAACCGCATTCTCTGTATCCTCTATAGTTACGCCCCTGGTAATGTGTCAAAGATCGGAAAAATGTCAACAGATACAATAAGGTAGCAGTAAGTGTACCAATGTTTCAGCCATATTGTGTAATCATACAAATGTTAACCTGTAACAAACAATATAACCTGAAATCACACCTTGGAAAGCCAGTCACATTCAACATGTTGTATCATCTAAACTATGAACAAGGTGGCTTATGCAGAAAACGTGAAATAAAGATCAATCTTTCAGGAGCCATCTACCTAGAATACCATTGGAAAACTGTAACATGTTGTGTGGTATTTTCCTTATCCTGGATGCATCCAGCAGTAGGAAGGGATAAGGCAGGAGACAGGGAAAGGGCCCAGGCGTGTGGTGTCACCCTTGCGGGAGGCAGCCTCGTGGCGAGGGTGACAGCTAGGGTCCCCTGTAGGTGGTAGGGAAAGGCCCGAGAACGCAAATAGGAAGAAAAAAACCATCCAGGAGAATGAAAATACGCACAACAAAGGAGGGAATTGTGGGAGATATCCTATATGTATTTTCTGTTGTCAACTGTGAATATACTGTATTTTGTCTATAATGGTCTAATCCTTTGGGGGAAGGGAACATCGCCCCCCCCCCCACCTCCACAAGAATTGGAGGAGCTGTGTGTGTGTTCAAGAACTGGTCAAACTGGTTCTAACTGGCAAAACCCTATCTAGGAATATCTTTGTCTTTGTCTTGGTCAAGCAGAGAGGAGAAACAGGATGTTCTTCTCATGAGACCAAATTCAAGAATGAACTGAGCATGCTCACCGAAGTTCCTCCCAGATGGATGACATCACAAGCTACCTCACAAATACCTCCCTCTGAGAACAACCAATCAGCACTCTAAATACTGTAACTGTATGCTAAATTGCCTGACTTCCTGTGTTGAAACTTATTTAAGTTTTACCCGCGCTTAATAAAGCTAGAGACTCTTTTGGGAACACATGATGTAGGCTTGTGATCTTTGAAAGGCACTCCAGGCCTGCACATATTATTTAATTTGGAACACACGGTATATCTATAATAGCGAATTTTGCGCTAACAGTAGTAAGAGCATTAAGTCCGAGGGAGGAGCGCACCGAGGATTCTGAGGAAGAGCAGCAGGACAATGAGGTGACTGACCCCACCTGGTTTGCTACGCCTACTGAGGAAAGGTCTTCAGAGGGGGAGGCAAGGGCAGCAGCAGGGCAGGTTGGAAGAGGCAGTGCGGTGGCCAGGGGTAGAGGCAGGGCCAGACCGAATAATCCACCAACTGTTTCCCAAAGCGCCCCCTCGCGCCATGCCACCCTGCAGAGGCCGAGGTGCTCAAAGGCCTGGCAGTTTTTCACTGAGAGTGCAGACGACCGACGAACAGTGGTGTGCAACCTTTGTCGCGCCAAGATCAGCCGGGGAGCCACCACCACCAGCCTCACCACCACCAGCATGCGTAGACATATGATGGCCAAGCACCCCACAAGGTGGGACGAAGGCCGTTCACCGCCTCCGGTTTGCACCGCTGCCTCTCCCCCTGTGCCCCAACCTGCCACTGAGATCCAACCCCGCTCTGAGGACACAGGCACTACCGTCTCCTGGCCTGCACCCACACCCTCACCTCCGCTGTCCTCGGCCCCATCCAGCAATGTCTGTCAGCGCAGCGTCCAGCCGTCGCTAGCGCAAGTGTTGGAGCGCAAGCGCAAGTACGCCGCCACGCACCCGCACGCTCAAGCGTTAAACGTGCACGTAGCCAAATTTATCACCCTGGAGATGCTGCCGTATAGGGTTGTGGAAACGGAGTCCTTCAAAAGTATGATGGCGGCCCCGCGCTACTCAGTTCCCAGTCGCCACTACTTTTCCCGATGTGCCATCCCAGCCCTGCACGACCACGTCTCCCGCAACATTGTACGCGCCCTCACCAACGCGGTTACTGCCAAGGTCCACTTAACAACGGACACGTGGACAAGCACAGGTGGGCAGGGCCACTATATCTCCCTGACGGCACATTGGGTGAATTTAGTGGAGGCTGGGACAGAGTCAGAGCCTGGGACTGCTCACGTCCTACCCACCCCCAGAATTGCGGGCCACAGCTCGGTGGTGGTATCTGCGGTGGTGTATGCTTCCTCCACTAAAGCACCTTCCTCCTCCTCCTCCAACGCAACCTCTGTCTCGCAATCAAGATGTGTCAGCAGCAGCAGCACGTCGCCAGCAGTCGGTGTCGCACGTCGTGGCAGCACAGCGGTGGGCAAGCGTCAGCAGGCCGTGCTGAAACTACTCAGCTTAGGAGATAAGAGGCACACGGCCCACGAACTGCTGCAGGGTCTGACAGAGCAGACCGACCGCTGGCTTGCGCCGCTGAGCCTCCAACCGGGCATGGTCGTGTGTGACAACGGCCGTAACCTGGTGGCGGCTCTGCAGCGCGGCAGCCTCACGCACGTGCCATGCCTGGCCCACGTCTTTAATTTGGTGGTTCAGCGCTTTCTGAAAAGCTACCCACGCTTGTCAGACCTGCTCGGAAAGGTGCGCCGACTCTGCGCACATTTCCGCAAGTCCCACACGGACCCTGCCACCCTGCGCACCCTGCAACATCGGTTTAATCTGCCAGTGCACCGACTGCTGTGCGACGTGCCCACACAGTGGAACTCTACGCTCCACGTGTTGGCCAGGCTCTATGAGCAGCGTAGAGCTATAGTGGAATACCAACTCCAACATGGGCGGCGCAGTGGGAGTCAGCCTCCTCAATTATTTTCAGAAGAGTGGGCCTGGTTGGCAGACATTTGCCAGGTCCTTCGAAACTTTGAGGAGTCTACCCAGGTGGTGAGCGGCGATGCTGCAATCATTAGCGTCACCATTCCTCTGCTATGCCTCTTGAGAAGTTCCCTGCAAAGCATAAAGGCAGACGCTTTGCACTCGGAAACAGAGCCGGGGAAAGACAGTATGTCGCTGGATAGTCAGAGCACCCTCCTGTCTATATCTCAGCGCGGTGAGGAGGAGGAGGAAGATGAGGAGGAGGGGGAAGACACAGCTTGGCCCACTGGTGAGGGTACACATGCTGCTGGCCTGTCATCCTTTCAGCGTGTATGGCCTGAGGAGGAGGAGGAGGAGGAAGATCCTGAAAGTGATCTTCCTAGTGAGGACAGCCATGTGTTGCGTACAGGTACCCTGGCACACATGGCTGACTTCATGTTAGGATGCCTTTCTCGTGACCCTCGCGTTACACGCATTCTGGCCACTACGGATTACTGGGTGTACACACTGCTCGACCCACGGTATAAGGAGAACCTTTCCACTCTCATACCCGAAGAGGAAAGGGGTTCGAGAGTGTTGCTATACCACAGGACCCTGGCGGACAAACTGATGGTAAAATTCCCATACGACAGCGCTAGTGGCCGAAGCCGCAGTTCCGAGGGCCAGGTAGCAGGAGAGGCGCGGAGATCAGGCAGCATGTACAGCACAGGCAGGCCAACACTCTTTAAGGCCCTTGACAGCTTTATGGCTCCCCAGCAAGACTGTGTCACCGCTCCCCAGTCACGGCCGAGTCGGCGGGAGCACTGTAAAAGGATGGTGAGGGAGTACGTAGCCGATCGCACGACCATCCTCCGTGACGCCTCTGCCCCCTACAACTACTGGGTGTCGAAGCTGGACACGTGGCCTGAACTCGCGCTGTATGCCCTGGAGGTGCTTGCTTGTCCTGCGGCTAGCATCTTGTCAGAGAGGGTGTTTAGTGCGGCTGGGGGAATCATCACAGATAAGCGTACCCGCCTGTCAACCGACAGTGCCGACAGGCTAACACTCATCAAGATGAAGAAAGCCTGGATTTCCCCAGACTTCTCTTCTCCACCAGCGGACAGCAGCGATACCTAAGCAATACGTAGGCTGCACCCGCGGATGGAAGCATCGTTCTGTATCCCCATCAAAAACGGGGACCTTTTCGCTTCATCAATCTGTGTATAATATTCCTCCTCCTCCTCCTGCTCCTCCTCCTGAAACCTCACATAATCAAGCCGAACGGGCAGTTTTTCTTAGGCCCACAAGGCTCAGTCATATAATTTTTCTAAACAATAATTATACGTTTCAATGCTCATTAAAGCGTTGAAACTTTCACCTCCACCAATTTTTATTTTAACTGGGTTGCCTCCAGGCCTAGTTACCAATTAGGCCACATTAACCAAAGCGATTAATGGGTTTCACCTGCCCTCTTGGTTGGCCATGGCCAATTTTTCTGATGTACATTAGTACTGTTGATACAGCAATTTTTGGGGGCCCTCGCCTACAGTGTAATCAAATTAATTTTTAGCCCACCTGCATTACAGCTGACATTACATCCGCTGTGTTGGGCAATGCAATGGGATATTTTTATGTACCGCCGGTGGGTTCCAGGGAGCCACCCATGCTGTGGGTCCACAGGGAGTTGTAAATGCATCTGTGTCCACTTCTAAAGAACCCCAGTCTGACTGGGGCATGCAGTGTGGGCCGAAGCCCACCTGCATTTCATCTGACGTTATCTCTGCTGTCCAGGGCACTGCAATGGGATACATTTATGTACAGCGGATGGGTTCCAGGGAGCCACCCATGCTGTGGGTGCACACAGAATTCCCATTGCGGAGTTGTAGCTGCCTGTGACTATTTATAAAAAAACGCGGCCTGACTGGGGCATGCAGACACCTTGACAGAATGAATAGTGTGTGGCACATAGGTTCCCCATTGCTATGCCCACGTGTGCAGCTCCAGATGGAGGTGGCACAGGATTGGATTTCTCATTGCTTCTTTACAGCATTGTGGACTACCGCCCCGCCCCTTTTAAAGAGGGTCGCTGCCTTGCCGTGCCAACCCACTGCAGTGTGTGCCTGCGGTTCCTCTGGCAGACGCACTTATAAATAGACATGAGTGTGGCGTGGCATGAGGGCAGCTGAAGGCTGCGCAGTGACAGATTGGTGTGCGCTGTGGACACTGGGTCGTGCAGGGGGGGTTGGGCAGCATGTAACCCAGGAGAAGTGGCAGCGGAGTGTCATGCAGGCAGTGATTGTGCTTTGATGGAGGTTGTGTGGTGCTTAGCTAAGGTATGCATTGCTAATAAGGGCTTTTCAGAAGTAAAAGTTGTTGGGGGGGGGCCCACTCTTGCCGCTATTGTGGCTTAATAGTGGGACCTGTGAACTTGAGATGCAGCCCAACATGTAGCCCCTCGCCTGCCCTATCCGTTGCTGTGTCGTTCCCATCACTTTCTTGAATTGCCCCGATTTTCACAAACGAAAACCTTAGCGAGCATCGGCGATATACAAAAATGCTCAGGTCGCCCATTGACTTCAATGGGGTTCGTTATTCGAAACGAACCCTTGAGCATCGCGAAACGTTCGTCTCGAGTAACGAGCACCCGAGCATTTTGGTGCTCGCTCATCTCTAGTTGGGACCCATTAGTTTTCCTATTTATGACATAAACAATGCTCGTGCCGAATTTCCCGTTTCTATGACATTGGGAAGTGAGAGATTTAGATTATGTACGTAAAATTTGGACGCTAATTCTTTTGCGCATAGAATTGAATAATGGAGTTGGAACCCATTAGCTTTTCCTATCTATGACAAAATCAATGCTCGTGCCAAATTTCACGTTTCTATGACCCTGGAAAGTGAGAAAATTAGATTCCATACATAAAATTTGGTCGCTAATTCTTTTGCGCATAGAATTGAATAATCGAGTTGGGACCTATTAACTATTCCTATTTATGACATATTCAATGCGCGTGCCAAATTTTAAGTTTCTATAATATTGGGAAGTGAGAGATTTAGATCATGTACTTTAAATTTCGTTGCCAATTCTTTTGCGCTAGAATTGAATAATCGAGTTGGGACCCAATTACTTTTCCTATTTTGGAGATAATCTATGCTTGCGCCAAAATTCATGTTTCATCGGGAAGTTGGAGAACTTTTGGCGAGTCAGTCAGTGAGTGAGTCAGTGAGGGCTTTCGTCTTTATATATATAGCCTAGCTGATATACCCGGCATCGACCGAGTTAATTTGGTACTGGTGTTTATCTGGTGTTCACACGGAAAATCTTATGAAGCCGTGGTTACTTTAGAGATAACGGAAAAACATATGTTTACCATTTTGCATAGTTCTCTGCGTTACCCAGGAAACACCACGGGGAGGTAACCATGCGATGTTTCCTTTATATAAAATGACATCAGGAAGTGAGAGAATTAGATTCCATACATAAAATTGGGACGCTAATTATTTTGCGCTAGCTAGAATTAAATATTCGAGTTGGGACCCATTAACTTTTCCTATTTATGACATAATCAATGCTCGTGCCAAATTTCAAGTTTCTATGAGATCGGGAAGTGAGAGAATTAGATTTTGTACGTGAAATGTGGACGCTAATTCTTTTGCGCTTAGAATTCCTCAATCGAGGTGGGACCCATTAACTTTTTCTATCTATGACATAATCATAGAAAATGAGAAAATTAGATTCCATACGTAAAATTTGGTCGCTAATTCCTTTGCGCATAGAATTGAATAATCAAGTTGGGACCTAATAACTTTTCCTATTTATGACATATTCAACGCGCGTGCCAAATTTTAAGTTTCTATGACATTGGGAAGTGAGAGATTTAGATTATGTACGTTAAATTTCTACACCAATTCTTTTGCGCTAGAATTGAAAAATCGAGTTGGGACTAGAGATGAGCGAACGTACTCGTTACAAGTACTTACGCACCCGAGTACCGCCATTTTCGCGTACTTCAGTACTCGCGCGCAAATATTCGGGGGGCGCCGGGGGGCGGGGAGAGGCGTGGCGGTGCGGGGGGTAGCAGCGGGGAACAGGGGGGAGCCCTCTCTCTCTCCCTCTCCCCCCTACTCCCCACTGCTACCCCCCGTGCCGCCACGGCGGCCCCCGAATTTTTTCGCCCGAGTACGGAAGTACTCGGAATTCGCGGTATTCGGGCGAAAAAGGGGTGTGGCCGAGCACGTTCGCTCATCTCTAGTTGGGACCCAATTACTTTTCCTATTTTGGAGATAATCTATGCTTGCACCAAAATTCATGTTTCTACGACATCGGGAAGTTGGAAAACTTTTGGCGAGTCAGTCAGTGAGTGAGTCAGTAAGTCAGTGAGGGCTTTCATCTTTATATATATAGACTAGCTGATATACCCGGCTTCGCCCGAGTTAATTTGGTACTGGTGTTTATCTGGTGTTCACACGGAAAATCTTATAAAGTCGTGGTTACTTTAGAGGTAACGGAAAAACATATGTTTACCATTGTGCATACTTCTCTGCGTTACCCAGGAGACACCACGGGAAGGTAACCATGCGACGTTTCCTTCATAAAAAATGACATCAGGAAGTGAGAGAATTAGATTCCATACATAAAATTTGGATGCTAATTCTTTTGCGCTAGTATTAATTATTTGAGTTGGGACCCATTAACTTTTCCTATTTATGACATAATCAATGCCCGTGCCAAATTTCAAGTTTCTATGAGATCGGAAAGTGAGAGAATTAGATTTCGTACGTAAAATGTGGACGCTAATTCTTTTGCGCTTAGAATTCCTGAGTCGTGGTGGGACCCATTAACTTTTTCTATCTATGACATAATCAATGCCTGTTCCAAATTTAATGTTTCTATGACACCAAGAAGTGAGAGAATTCGATTCTGTACGTAAAATTTGGACGCTATTTCTTTTGCGCTAGAATTGAATAATCGAGTTGGGACCCATTAAATGTTCCTATTTATGACATTCAATGCTTATGGCAAATTTCATGTTGCTATGACATTGGGAAGTGAGAGAGTTAGATTATGTACGTAAAATTTGGACGCTAATTCTTTTGCGCATAGAATTGAATAATTGAGTTGGGACCCATTAACTTTTCCTATTTATGACATAATCAATGCTCGTGCCAAATTTCACGTTTCTATGACACCGGAAAGTAAGAAAATACATTCTATACATAAAATTTGGATGCTAATTCTTTTGCGCATAGAATTGAATAATCGAGTTGGGACCCATTAGCTTTTCCTATTTATGACATAATCAATGCTCGTGCCAAATTTCACGTTTCTATGACACCGGAAAGTGAGAAAATTACATTCCGTACGTAAAATTTGGACGCTAATTCTTTTGTGCATAGAATTGAATAATCGAGTTGGCACCCATTAGCTTTTCCTATTTATGACATAATCAATGCTCGTGCCAAATTTCGAGTTTCTATGACACCGGGAAGTGAGAGATTTAGATTATGTACATAAAATTTTGACACCAATTCTTTTGCTCTAGAATTAAATAATGTAGTTGGGACCCAATTACTTTTCCTATTTTGGAGATAATCTATGCTTTTGCCAAATTTCATGTTTCTACGACATCGGGAAGTAGGCGAACTTTTGGCAAGTCAGTCAGTGAGTGAGTGAGTCAGTCAGTCAGTGAGTCAGTGAGGGCTTTCGTTTTTATATACATAGACTAGCTGATATACCCGACTTCGCCCGAGTTAATTTGGTACTGGTGTTTATCTGGTGTTTACACGGAAAATCTTATGAAGTCCTGGTTACCTTAGAGATACCGGAAAAACATATGTTCACCATTTTGCAGAGTTCTCTCCATTACCCAGGAAATACTATGGGGAGGTAACCATGCAATGTTTCCTTTATATAAAATGACATCAGGAACTGAGATAATTAGAATTCATTCGTGAAATTTGGTCGCTAATTCTTTTGCGCTAATATTAAATATTCGAGTTGGGACCCACTAACTTTTCTTATTTATGACATAATCAATGCTCGTGCCAAATTTCACGTTTCTATGACACCGGAAAGTGAGAGAATTACATTCCGCACGAAAAATTTGGACGCTAATTCTTTTGTGCATAGAATTGAATAATCGAGTTGGGACCCATTAGCTTTTCCTATTTATGACATAATCAATGCTCGTGCCAAATTTCACGTTTCTATGACACCGGAAAGTGAGAAAATTACATTCCGTGCGTAAAATATGGATGCTAATTCTTTTGCGCTAGAATTAAATAATCAAGTTTGGACCTATAAACTTTTCCTATTTATGACATAATCAATGCTCCTGTCAAATTTCGAGTTTCTATGACACCGGGAAGTGAGAGAATTAGATTCCGTACATAAAATTTGGACGCTAATTCTTTTGCGCATAGAATTGAATAATCGAGTTGGGTCCCATTAGCTTTTCCTATTTATGACATAATCAATGCTCATGCCAAATTTCATGTTTCTATGACACCGGAAAGTGAGAAAATTACATTCCGTACATAAAATAAGGACGCTAATTCTTTTGCGCATAGAATTGAATAATTGAGTTGGGACCCATTAGCTTTTCCTATTTATGACATAATCAATGCTCGTGCCAAATTTCACGTTTCTATGACACCGCAAAGTGAGAAAAATACATTCCATACGTAAAATTTGGATGCTAATTCTATTGCGAATAGAATTGATTAATCGAGTTGGGACCCATTAGCTTTCCTATTTATGACATAATCAATAGTCGTGCCAAATTTCACATTTCTATGACACCGCAAAGTGAGAAAAATACATTCCGTGCGTAAAATTTGAACGCTAATTCTTTTGCGCATAGAATTGAATAATCAACTTGGGACCCATTAGCTTTTCCTATTTATGACATAATCAATGCTCGTGTCAAATTTCACGTTTCTATGACATCGGGAAGTGAGAAAAATACATTCCGTACGTAAAATTTCGACGCTAATTCTTTTGCGCATAGAATTGAATAATTGAGTTGGGACCCATTAGATTTTCCTATTTATGACATATTCAATGCCCGTGCCAAATTTTAAGTTTCTATGACATAGTGAAGTGAGAGATTTCGATTATGTATGTTAAATTTCGACGCTATTTTTTTTGCGCTAGAATTGAATAATCGAGTTGGGACCCATTAACTCTTCCTATTTATGACATATTCAATGTTCGTGCCAAATTTCACGTTTCTATGACTTTGGGAAGTGAGAGATTTAGATTATGTACGTAAAATTTCGACGCTAATTCTTTTGCGCATACAATTGAATAATCGAGTTGGGACCCATAAGCTTTTTCTATTTATGACATAATCAATGCTCGTGCCAAATTTCACGTTTCTATGACACTGCAAAGTCAGAAAAATACATTCCGTACGTAAAATTTGGACGCTAATTCTTTTGCGCATAGAAATGAATATTCGAGTTGGGACCCATTAGCTTTTCCTATTTATGACATAATCAATGCTCGTGGCAAATTTCACGTTTCTATGACATCGGAAGTAAGAGAAGTAGATTCCGTACGTAAAATTTGGACGCTATTTCTTTTGCGCATAGAATTGAATAATCGAGTTAGGACCCATTAGCTTTTCCTATTTATGACATAATCAATGCTCGTGTCAAATTTCACGTTTCTATAACACCGGAAAGTGAGAAAATTACATTCCGCACGTAAAATTTCAACGCTAATTCTTTTGCGCATAGAATTGAAAAATGGAGTTGTGACCCATTAGCTTTTCCTATTTATGACATAATCAATGCTCGTGCCAAATTTCACGTTTCTATGACACCGGAAAGTGAGAAAATTAGATTCCATACGTAAAATTTGGTCGCTAATTCCTTTGCGCATAGAATTGAATAATCAAGTTGGGACCTAATAACTTTTCCTATTTATGACATATGCAATGCGCGTGCCAAATTTTAAGTTTCTATGACATTGGGAAGTGAGAGATTTAGATTATGTACGTTAAATTTCTACACCAATTCTTTTGCGCTAGAATTGAATAATCGAGTTGGGACCCATTAGATTTTCCTATTTATGACATATTCAATGCCCGTGCCAAATTTTAAGTTTCTATGACATAGTGAAGTGAGAGATTTCGATTATGTATGTTAAATTCCGACGCTATTTTTTTTGCGCTAGAATTGAATAATCGAGTTGGGACCCATTAACTCTTCCTATTTATGACATATTCAATGTTCGTGCCAAATTTCACGTTTCTATGACTTTGGGAAGTGAGAGATTTAGATTATGTACGTAAAATTTCGACGCTAATTCTTTTGCGCATACAATTGAATAATCGAGTTGGGACCCATAAGCTTTTTCTATTTATGACATAATCAATGCTCGTGCCAAATTTCACGTTTCTATGACACTGCAAAGTCAGAAAAATACATTCCGTACGTAAAATTTGGACGCTAATTCTTTTGCGCATAGAAATGAATATTCGAGTTGGGACCCATTAGCTTTTCCTATTTATGACATAATCAATGCTCGTGGCAAATTTCACGTTTCTATGACATCGGAAGTAAGAGAAGTAGATTCCATACGTAAAATTTGGACGCTAATTCTTTTGCGCATAGAATTGAATAATCGAGTTAGGACCCATTAGCTTTTCCTATTTATGACATAATCAATGCTCGTGTCAAATTTCACGTTTCTATAACACCGGAAAGTGAGAAAATTACATTCCGCACGTAAAATTTCGACGCTAATTCTTTTGCGCATAGAATTGAATAATGGAGTTGTGACCCATTAGCTTTTCCTATTTATGACATAATCAATGCTCGTGCCAAATTTCACGTTTCTATGACACCGGAAAGTGAGAAAATTAGATTCCATACGTAAAATTTGGTCGCTAATTCCTTTGCGCATAGAATTGAATAATCAAGTTGGGACCTAATAACTTTTCCTATTTATGACATATTCAATGCGCGTGCCAAATTTTAAGTTTCTATGACATTGGCAAGTGAGAGATTTAGATTATGTACGTTAAATTTCTACACCAATTCTTTTGCGCTAGAATTGAATAATCGAGTTGGGACCCAATTACTTTTCCTATTTTGGAGATAATCTATGCTTGCACCAAAATTCATGTTTCTACGACATCGGGAAGTTGGAAAACTTTTGGCGAGTCAGTCAGTGAGTGAGTCAGTAAGTCAGTGAGGGCTTTCGTCTTTATATAAATAGACTAGCTGATATACCCGGCTGCGCCCGAGTTAATTTGGTACTGGTGTTTATCTGGTGTTCACACGGAAAATCTTATGAAGTCGTGGTTACTTTAGAGGTAACGGAAAAACATGTTTACCATTGTGCATACTTCTCTGCGTTACCCAGGAGACACCATGGGGAGGTAACCATGCGACGTTTCCTTCATAAAAAATGACATCAGGAAGTGAGAGAATTAGATTCCATACATAAAATTTGGATGCTAATTCTTTTGCGCTAGAATTAATTATTCGAGTTGGGACCCATTAACTTTTCCTATTTATGACATAATCAATGCCCGTGCCAAATTTCAAGTTTCTTTGAGATCGGGAAGTGAGAGAATTAGATTTCGTACGTAAAATGTGGACGCTAATTCTTTTGCGCTTAGAATTCCTGAGTCGTGGTGGGACCCATTAACTTTTTCTATCTATGACATAATCAATGCCTGTTCCAAATTTAATGTTTCTATGACACCAAGAAGTGAGAGAATTCGATTCCGTACGTAAAATTTGGACGCTATTTCTTTTGCACTAGAATTGAATAATCGAGTTGGGACCCATTAAATGTTCCTATTTATGACACATTCAATGCTTATTGAAATTTCATGTTGCTATGACATTGGGAAGTGAGAGAATTAGATTATGTACGTAAAATTTGGACGCTAATTCTTTTGCGCTAATATTAAATATTTGAGTTGGGACCCATTAACTTTTCCTATTTATGACATAATCAATGTTCATGCCAAATTTCACGTTTCTATGACACCGGAAAGTGAGAAAATTACATTTCGTACGTAAAATTTGGACGCTAATTCTTTTGCGCATAGAATTGAATAATCGAGTTGGGACCCATTAGCTTTTCCTATTTATGACATAATCAATGCTCGTGCCAAATTTCACGTTCTATGACACCGGAAAGTGAGAAAATTACATTCCATGCGTAAAATATGGATGCTAATTCTTTTGCGCTAGAATTAAATAATCAAGTTTGGACCTATAAACTTTTCCTATTTATGACATAATCAATGCTCGTGCCAAATTTCGAGTTTCTATGACACCGGGAAGTGAGAGAATTAGATTCCGTACATAAAATTTGGACGCTAATTCTTTTGCGCATAGAATTGAATAATCGAGTTGGGTCCCATTAGCTTTTCCTATTTATGACATAATCAATGCTCATGCCAAATTTCATGTTTCTATGACACCGGAAAGTGAGAAAATTACAATCCGTACGTAAAATTTGGACGCTAATTCTTTTGTGCATTGAATTGAATAATCGAGTTGGGACCCATTAGCTTTTCCTATTTATGACATAATCAATGCTCGTGCCAAATTTCACGTTTCTATGACACCGGAAAGTGAGAAAATTAGATTCCATACGTAAAATTTGGTCGCTAATTCCTTTGCGCATAGAATTGAATAATCAAGTTGGGACCTAATAACTTTTCCTATTTATGACATATGCAATGCGCGTGCCAAATTTTAAGTTTCTATGACATTGGGAAGTGAGAGATTTAGATTATGTACGTTAAATTTCTACACCAATTCTTTTGCGCTAGAATTGAATAATCGAGTTGGGACCCATTAGATTTTCCTATTTATGACATATTCAATGCCCGTGCCAAATTTTAAGTTTCTATGACATAGTGAAGTGAGAGATTTCGATTATGTATGTTAAATTCCGACGCTATTTTTTTTGCGCTAGAATTGAATAATCGAGTTGGGACCCATTAACTCTTCCTATTTATGACATATTCAATGTTCGTGCCAAATTTCACGTTTCTATGACTTTGGGAAGTGAGAGATTTTGATTATGTACGTAAAATTTCGACGCTAATTCTTTTGCGCATACAATTGAATAATCGAGTTGGGACCCATAAGCTTTTTCTATTTATGACATAATCAATGCTCGTGCCAAATTTCACGTTTCTATGACACTGCAAAGTCAGAAAAATACATTCCGTACGTAAAATTTGGACGCTAATTCTTTTGCGCATAGAAATGAATATTCGAGTTGGGACCCATTAGCTTTTCCTATTTATGACATAATCAATGCTCGTGGCAAATTTCACGTTTCTATGACATCGGAAGTAAGAGAAGTAGATTCCATACGTAAAATTTGGACGCTAATTCTTTTGCGCATAGAATTGAATAATCGAGTTAGGACCCATTAGCTTTTCCTATTTATGACATAATCAATGCTCGTGTCAAATTTCACGTTTCTATAACACCGGAAAGTGAGAAAATTACATTCCGCACGTAAAATTTCGACGCTAATTCTTTTGCGCATAGAATTGAATAATGGAGTTGTGACCCATTAGCTTTTCCTATTTATGACATAATCAATGCTCGTGCCAAATTTCACGTTTCTATGACACCGGAAAGTGAGAAAATTAGATTCCATACGTAAAATTTGGTCGCTAATTCCTTTGCGCATAGAATTGAATAATCAAGTTGGGACCTAATAACTTTTCCTATTTATGACATATTCAATGCGCGTGCCAAATTTTAAGTTTCTATGACATTGGCAAGTGAGAGATTTAGATTATGTACGTTAAATTTCTACACCAATTCTTTTGCGCTAGAATTGAATAATCGAGTTGGGACCCAATTACTTTTCCTATTTTGGAGATAATCTATGCTTGCACCAAAATTCATGTTTCTACGACATCGGGAAGTTGGAAAACTTTTGGCGAGTCAGTCAGTGAGTGAGTCAGTAAGTCAGTGAGGGCTTTCGTCTTTATATAAATAGACTAGCTGATATACCCGGCTGCGCCCGAGTTAATTTGGTACTGGTGTTTATCTGGTGTTCACACGGAAAATCTTATGAAGTCGTGGTTACTTTAGAGGTAACAGAAAAACATGTTTACCATTGTGCATACTTCTCTGCGTTACCCAGGAGACACCATGGGGAGGTAACCATGCGACGTTTCCTTCATAAAAAATGACATCAGGAAGTGAGAGAATTAGATTCCATACATAAAATTTGGATGCTAATTCTTTTGCGCTAGAATTAATTATTCGAGTTGGGACCCATTAACTTTTCCTATTTATGACATAATCAATGCCCGTGCCAAATTTCAAGTTTCTTTGAGATCGGGAAGTGAGAGAATTAGATTTCGTACGTAAAATGTGGACGCTAATTCTTTTGCGCTTAGAATTCCTGAGTCGTGGTGGGACCCATTAACTTTTTCTATCTATGACATAATCAATGCCTGTTCCAAATTTAATGTTTCTATGACACCAAGAAGTGAGAGAATTCGATTCCGTACGTAAAATTTGGACGCTATTTCTTTTGCACTAGAATTGAATAATCGAGTTGGGACCCATTAAATGTTCCTATTTATGACACATTCAATGCTTATTGAAATTTCATGTTGCTATGACATTGGGAAGTGAGAGAATTAGATTATGTACGTAAAATTTGGACGCTAATTCTTTTGCGCTAATATTAAATATTTGAGTTGGGACCCATTAACTTTTCCTATTTATGACATAATCAATGTTCATGCCAAATTTCACGTTTCTATGACACCGGAAAGTGAGAAAATTACATTTCGTACGTAAAATTTGGACGCTAATTCTTTTGCGCATAGAATTGAATAATCGAGTTGGGACCCATTAGCTTTTCCTATTTATGACATAATCAATGCTCGTGCCAAATTTCACGTTCTATGACACCGGAAAGTGAGAAAATTACATTCCATGCGTAAAATATGGATGCTAATTCTTTTGCGCTAGAATTAAATAATCAAGTTTGGACCTATAAACTTTTCCTATTTATGACATAATCAATGCTCGTGCCAAATTTCGAGTTTCTATGACACCGGGAAGTGAGAGAATTAGATTCCGTACATAAAATTTGGACGCTAATTCTTTTGCGCATAGAATTGAATAATCGAGTTGGGTCCCATTAGCTTTTCCTATTTATGACATAATCAATGCTCATGCCAAATTTCATGTTTCTATGACACCGGAAAGTGAGAAAATTACAATCCGTACGTAAAATTTGGACGCTAATTCCTTTGCGCATAGAATTGAATAATCAAGTTGGGACCTAATAACTTTTCCTATTTATGACATATGCAATGCGCGTGCCAAATTTTAAGTTTCTATGACATTGGGAAGTGAGAGATTTAGATTATGTACGTTAAATTTCTACACCAATTCTTTTGCGCTAGAATTGAATAATCGAGTTGGGACCCATTAGATTTTCCTATTTATGACATATTCAATGCCCGTGCCAAATTTTAAGTTTCTATGACATAGTGAAGTGAGAGATTTCGATTATGTATGTTAAATTCCGACGCTATTTTTTTTGCGCTAGAATTGAATAATCGAGTTGGGACCCATTAACTCTTCCTATTTATGACATATTCAATGTTCGTGCCAAATTTCACGTTTCTATGACTTTGGGAAGTGAGAGATTTAGATTATGTACGTAAAATTTCGACGCTAATTCTTTTGCGCATACAATTGAATAATCGAGTTGGGACCCATAAGCTTTTTCTATTTATGACATAATCAATGCTCGTGCCAAATTTAATGTTTCTATGACACTGCAAAGTCAGAAAAATACATTCCGTACGTAAAATTTGGACGCTAATTCTTTTGCGCATAGAAATGAATATTCGAGTTGGGACCCATTAGCTTTTCCTATTTATGACATAATCAATGCTCGTGGCAAATTTCACGTTTCTATGACATCGGAAGTAAGAGAAGTAGATTCCATACGTAAAATTTGGACGCTAATTCTTTTGCGCATAGAATTGAATAATCGAGTTAGGACCCATTAGCTTTTCCTATTTATGACATAATCAATGCTCGTGTCAAATTTCACGTTTCTATAACACCGGAAAGTGAGAAAATTACATTCCGCACGTAAAATTTCGACGCTAATTCTTTTGCGCATAGAATTGAATAATGGAGTTGTGACCCATTAGCTTTTCCTATTTATGACATAATCAATGCTCGTGCCAAATTTCACGTTTCTATGACACCGGAAAGTGAGAAAATTAGATTCCATACGTAAAATTTGGTCGCTAATTCCTTTGCGCATAGAATTGAATAATCAAGTTGGGACCTAATAACTTTTCCTATTTATGACATATTCAATGCGCGTGCCAAATTTTAAGTTTCTATGACATTGGCAAGTGAGAGATTTAGATTATGTACGTTAAATTTCTACACCAATTCTTTTGCGCTAGAATTGAATAATCGAGTTGGGACCCAATTACTTTTCCTATTTTGGAGATAATCTATGCTTGCACCAAAATTCATGTTTCTACGACATCGGGAAGTTGGAAAACTTTTGGCGAGTCAGTCAGTGAGTGAGTCAGTAAGTCAGTGAGGGCTTTCGTCTTTATATAAATAGACTAGCTGATATACCCGGCTGCGCCCGAGTTAATTTGGTACTGGTGTTTATCTGGTGTTCACACGGAAAATCTTATGAAGTCGTGGTTACTTTAGAGGTAACAGAAAAACATGTTTACCATTGTGCATACTTCTCTGCGTTACCCAGGAGACACCATGGGGAGGTAACCATGCGACGTTTCCTTCATAAAAAATGACATCAGGAAGTGAGAGAAT
Source organism: Eleutherodactylus coqui (assembly GCF_035609145.1). Taxonomy (NCBI): domain Eukaryota; kingdom Metazoa; phylum Chordata; class Amphibia; order Anura; family Eleutherodactylidae; genus Eleutherodactylus; species Eleutherodactylus coqui. Next base: position 154,274,278 of record NC_089840.1, read on the forward strand.
TAGATTCCATACATAAAATTTGGATGCTAATTCTTTTGCGCTAGAATTAATTATTCGAGTTGGGACCCATTAACTTTTCCTATTTATGACATAATCAATGCCCGTGCCAAATTTCAAGTTTCTTTGAGATCGGGAAGTGAGAGAATTAGATTTCGTACGTAAAATGTGGACGCTAATTCTTTTGCGCTTAGAATTCCTGAGTCGTGGTGGGACCCATTAACTTTTTCTATCTATGACATAATCAATGCCTGTTCCAAATTTAATGTTTCTATGACACCAAGAAGTGAGAGAATTCGATTCCGTACGTAAAATTTGGACGCTATTTCTTTTGCACTAGAATTGAATAATCGAGTTGGGACCCATTAAATGTTCCTATTTATGACACATTCAATGCTTATTGAAATTTCATGTTGCTATGACATTGGGAAGTGAGAGAATTAGATTATGTACGTAAAATTTGGACGCTAATTCTTTTGCGCTAATATTAAATATTTGAGTTGGGACCCATTAACTTTTCCTATTTATGACATAATCAATGTTCATGCCAAATTTCACGTTTCTATGACACCGGAAAGTGAGAAAATTACATTTCGTACGTAAAATTTGGACGCTAATTCTTTTGCGCATAGAATTGAATAATCGAGTTGGGACCCATTAGCTTTTCCTATTTATGACATAATCAATGCTCGTGCCAAATTTCACGTTCTATGACACCGGAAAGTGAGAAAATTACATTCCATGCGTAAAATATGGATGCTAATTCTTTTGCGCTAGAATTAAATAATCAAGTTTGGACCTATAAACTTTTCCTATTTATGACATAATCAATGCTCGTGCCAAATTTCGAGTTTCTATGACACCGGGAAGTGAGAGAATTAGATTCCGTACATAAAATTTGGACGCTAATTCTTTTGCGCATAGAATTGAATAATCGAGTTGGGTCCCATTAGCTTTTCCTATTTATGACATAATCAATGCTCATGCCAAATTTCATGTTTCTATGACACCGGAAAGTGAGAAAATTACAATCCGTACGTAAAATTTGGACGCTAATTCCTTTGCGCATAGAATTGAATAATCAAGTTGGGACCTAATAACTTTTCCTATTTATGACATATGCAATGCGCGTGCCAAATTTTAAGTTTCTATGACATTGGGAAGTGAGAGATTTAGATTATGTACGTTAAATTTCTACACCAATTCTTTTGCGCTAGAATTGAATAATCGAGTTGGGACCCATTAGATTTTCCTATTTATGACATATTCAATGCCCGTGCCAAATTTTAAGTTTCTATGACATAGTGAAGTGAGAGATTTCGATTATGTATGTTAAATTCCGACGCTATTTTTTTTGCGCTAGAATTGAATAATCGAGTTGGGACCCATTAACTCTTCCTATTTATGACATATTCAATGTTCGTGCCAAATTTCACGTTTCTATGACTTTGGGAAGTGAGAGATTTAGATTATGTACGTAAAATTTCGACGCTAATTCTTTTGCGCATACAATTGAATAATCGAGTTGGGACCCATAAGCTTTTTCTATTTATGACATAATCAATGCTCGTGCCAAATTTCACGTTTCTATGACACTGCAAAGTCAGAAAAATACATTCCGTACGTAAAATTTGGACGCTAATTCTTTTGCGCATAGAAATGAATATTCGAGTTGGGACCCATTAGCTTTTCCTATTTATGACATAATCAATGCTCGTGGCAAATTTCACGTTTCTATGACATCGGAAGTAAGAGAAGTAGATTCCATACGTAAAATTTGGACGCTAATTCTTTTGCGCATAGAATTGAATAATCGAGTTAGGACCCATTAGCTTTTCCTATTTATGACATAATCAATGCTCGTGTCAAATTTCACGTTTCTATAACACCGGAAAGTGAGAAAATTACATTCCGCACGTAAAATTTCGACGCTAATTCTTTTGCGCATAGAATTGAATAATGGAGTTGTGACCCATTAGCTTTTCCTATTTATGACATAATCAATGCTCGTGCCAAATTTCACGTTTCTATGACACCGGAAAGTGAGAAAATTAGATTCCATACGTAAAATTTGGTCGCTAATTCCTTTGCGCATAGAATTGAATAATCAAGTTGGGACCTAATAACTTTTCCTATTTATGACATATTCAATGCGCGTGCCAAATTTTAAGTTTCTATGACATTGGCAAGTGAGAGATTTAGATTATGTACGTTAAATTTCTACACCAATTCTTTTGCGCTAGAATTGAATAATCGAGTTGGGACCCAATTACTTTTCCTATTTTGGAGATAATCTATGCTTGCACCAAAATTCATGTTTCTACGACATCGGGAAGTTGGAAAACTTTTGGCGAGTCAGTCAGTGAGTGAGTCAGTAAGTCAGTGAGGGCTTTCGTCTTTATATAAATAGACTAGCTGATATACCCGGCTGCGCCCGAGTTAATTTGGTACTGGTGTTTATCTGGTGTTCACACGGAAAATCTTATGAAGTCGTGGTTACTTTAGAGGTAACAGAAAAACATGTTTACCATTGTGCATACTTCTCTGCGTTACCCAGGAGACACCATGGGGAGGTAACCATGCGACGTTTCCTTCATAAAAAATGACATCAGGAAGTGAGAGAATTAGATTCCATACATAAAATTTGGATGCTAATTCTTTTGCGCTAGAATTAATTATTCGAGTTGGGACCCATTAACTTTTCCTATTTATGACATAATCAATGCCCGTGCCAAATTTCAAGTTTCTTTGAGATCGGGAAGTGAGAGAATTAGATTTCGTACGTAAAATGTGGACGCTAATTCTTTTGCGCTTAGAATTCCTGAGTCGTGGTGGGACCCATTAACTTTTTCTATCTATGACATAATCAATGCCTGTTCCAAATTTAATGTTTCTATGACACCAAGAAGTGAGAGAATTCGATTCCGTACGTAAAATTTGGACGCTATTTCTTTTGCACTAGAATTGAATAATCGAGTTGGGACCCATTAAATGTTCCTATTTATGACACATTCAATGCTTATTGAAATTTCATGTTGCTATGACATTGGGAAGTGAGAGAATTAGATTATGTACGTAAAATTTGGACGCTAATTCTTTTGCGCTAATATTAAATATTTGAGTTGGGACCCATTAACTTTTCCTATTTATGACATAATCAATGTTCATGCCAAATTTCACGTTTCTATGACACCGGAAAGTGAGAAAATTACATTTCGTACGTAAAATTTGGACGCTAATTCTTTTGCGCATAGAATTGAATAATCGAGTTGGGACCCATTAGCTTTTCCTATTTATGACATAATCAATGCTCGTGCCAAATTTCACGTTCTATGACACCGGAAAGTGAGAAAATTACATTCCATGCGTAAAATATGGATGCTAATTCTTTTGCGCTAGAATTAAATAATCAAGTTTGGACCTATAAACTTTTCCTATTTATGACATAATCAATGCTCGTGCCAAATTTCGAGTTTCTATGACACCGGGAAGTGAGAGAATTAGATTCCGTACATAAAATTTGGACGCTAATTCTTTTGCGCATAGAATTGAATAATCGAGTTGGGTCCCATTAGCTTTTCCTATTTATGACATAATCAATGCTCATGCCAAATTTCATGTTTCTATGACACCGGAAAGTGAGAAAATTACAATCCGTACGTAAAATTTGGACGCTAATTCTTTTGTGCATTGAATTGAATAATCGAGTTGGGACCCATTAGCTTTTCCTATTTATGACATAATCAATGCTCGTGTAAAATTCCACGTTTCTATGACACCGGAAATTGAGAAAATTACATTCCGCACATAAAATTTTGACACCAATTCTTTTGCGCTAGTATTGAATAATCGAGTTGGGACCCATTAGATGTTCCTATTTATGACATAATCAATGCTCGTGCCAAATTTCACGTTTCTATGACACCGGAAAGTGAGAAAATTATATACCGTACGTAAAATTTGGACGCTGATTCTTTTGCGCATAGAATTGAATAATCAAGTTGGGACCCATTAGCGTTTCCTATTTATGACATAATCAATGCTCCTGCCAAATTTCCTGTTTCTATGACACCGGAAAGTGAGAAAATTATATTCCACACGTAAAATTTGGAGGCTAATTCTTTTGCGCATAGAATTGAATAATCGAGTTGGGACCTATTAGCGTTTCCTATTTATGACATAATCAATGCTCGTGTCAAATTTCCTGTTTCTATGACACCGGAAAGTGAAGAAATTACATTCCGCGCGTAAAATTTGGACGCTAATTCTTTTGCGCATAGAATTGAATAATGGAGTTGGGACCCATTAGCTTTTCCTATTTATGACATAATCAATGCTCGTGCCAAATTTCCCGTTTCTATGACACAGGAAAGTGAAAAAATTACATTCCGCACGTAAAATTTGGACGCTAATTCTTTTGCGCTAGTATTGAATAATCGAGTTGGGACCCATTAGATGTTCCTATTTATGACATAATCAATGCTCGTGCCAAATTTCACGTTTCTATGACACCGGAAAGTGAGAAAATTAGATACCGTACGTAAAATTTGGATGCTGATTCTTTTGCGCATAGAATTGAATAATCAAGTTGGGACCCATTAGCGTTTCCTATTTATGACATAATCAATGCTCCTGCCAAATTTCCTGTTTCTATGACACCGGAAAGTGAGAAAATTATATTCCACACGTAAAATTTGGAGGCTAATTCTTTTGCGCATAGAATTGAATAATCGAGTTGGGACCTATTAGCGTTTCCTATTTATGACATAATCAATGCTCGTGTCAAATTTCCCGTTTCTATGACACCGGAAAGTGAAGAAATTACATTCCGCGCGTAAAATTTGGACGCTAATTCTTTTGCGCATAGAATTGAATAATGGAGTTGGGACCCATTAGCGTTTCCTATTTATGATATAATCAATGCTCGTGCCAAATTTCCTGTTTCTATGACACCGGAAAGTGAGAAAATTAGATTCCGTACGTAAAATTTGGACGCTAATTCTTTTGCGCATAGAATTGAATAATCGAGTTGGGACCCAACAACTTTTCAAATTTATGACACAATGAATGCACGTGCCAAATTTCATGTTTCTATCACATTGGGAAGTGAGAGAATTAGATTATGTACGTAAACTTGGACGCTAATTCTTTTGCGCATAGAATTGAATATTCGAGTTGGGACCCATTAGCTTTTCCTATTTTTGACATAATCAATGCTCGTGCCAAATTTCCAGTTTCTATGACACCGGAAAGTGAAAAAATTACATTACGCACGTAAAATTTCGACGCCAATTCTTTTGCGCTTGAATTGAATAATCGAGTTGGGACCCATTAGCTTTTCCTATTTTTGACATAATCAATGCTCGTGCCAAATTTCACGTTTCTATGACACCGGAAAGTGAAAAAATTACATTCCGCACGTAAAATTTGGACGCTAATTCTTTTGCACATAGAATTGAATAATGGAGTTGGGACCCATTAGCTTTTCCTATTTATGACATAATCAATGCTCCTGCCAAATTTCCCGTTTCTATGACACAGGAAAGTGAAAAAATTACATTCCGCACTTAAAATTTGGACGCTAATTCTTTTGCGCTAGTATTGAATAATCGAGTTGGGACCCATTAGATGTTCCTATTTATGACATAATCAATGCTCGTGCCAAATTTCACGTTTCTATGACACCGGAAAGTGAGAAAATTAGATACCGTACGTAAAATTTGGACGCTGATTCTTTTGCGCATAGAATTGAATAATCAAGTTGGGACCCATTAGCGTTTCCTATTTATGACATAATCAATGCTCCTGCCAAATTTCCTGTTTCTATGACACCGGAAAGTGAGAAAATTATATTCCACACGTAAAATTTGGAGGCTAATTCTTTTGCGCATAGAATTGAATAATCGAGTTGGGACCTATTAGCGTTTCCTATTTATGACATAATCAATGCTCGTGTCAAATTTCCCGTTTCTATGACACCGGAAAGTGAAGAAATTACATTCCGCGCGTAAAATTTGGAGCTAATTCTTTTGCGCATAGAATTGAATAATGGAGTTGGGACCCATTAGCTTTTCCTTTTTATGACATAATCAATGCTCGTGCCAAATTTCCCGTTTCTATGACACCGGAAAGTGAAAAAATTACATTCCACACGTAAAATTTCGACACCAATTCTTTTGCGCTAGAATTGAATAATCGAGTTGGGACCTATGTACTTTTCCTACTTATGACAATCAATGCTCCTGCCAAATTTTGAGTTTCTATAACACCGGGAAGTGAGAGAATTAGATTATGTACTCAAAATTTGGACGCTAATTCTTTTGCGCATAGAATTGAATAATCGAGTTGGGACCCATTAGATGTTCCTATTTATGACATAATCAATGCTCGTGCCAAATTTCCTGTTTCTATGACACCGGAAAGTGAGAAAATTAGATTCCGTACGTAAAATTTGGACGCTAATTCTTTTGCGCATAGAATTGAATAATCGAGTTGGGACCCAACAACTTTTCAAATTTATGACACAATCAATGCACGTGCCAAATTTCATGTTTCTATCACATTGGGAAGTGAGAGAATTAGATTATGTACGTAAAATTTGGACGCTAATTCTTTTGCGCATAGAATTGAATAATCGAGTTGGGACCCATTAGCTTTTCCTATTTATGACACAATCAATGCCTGTGCCAAATTTCATGTTTCTATGACACCGGAAAGTGAAAAAATTACATTCCGCGCGTAAAATTTGGACGCTAATTCTTTTGCGCATAGAATTGAATAATGGAGTTGGGACCCATTAGCTTTTCCTATTTATGACATAATCAATGCTCGTGCCAAATTTCCCGTTTCTATGACACCGGAAAGTGAAAAAATTACATTCCGCACGTAAAATTTCGACACCAATTCTTTTGCGCTAGAATTAAATAATCGAGTTGGGACCTATGTACTTTTCCTACTTATGACATAATCAATGCTCGTGCCAAATTTCACTTTCTATGACACCGGAAAGTGAGATAATTAGATTCCGTACGTAAAATTTGGATGCTAATTCTTTTGCGCATAGAATTGAATAATCGAGTTGGGACCCATTAACTTTTCCTATTAATGACAATCAATGCTCCTGCCAAATTTCGAGTTTCTATAACACCGGGAAGTGAGAGAATTAGATTCTGTACTCAAAATTTGGACGCTAATTCTTTTGCGCATAGAATTGAATAATCATGTTGGGACCCATTAACTTTTCCCATTTATGACATAATCAATGCTCGGGCCAAATTTTAAGTTTTAATGACATTGGAAAGTGACAGATTTAGATTACGTACGTAAAATTTCGACGCCAATTCTTTTGCGCTAGAATTGAATAATCGAGTTGGGACCTAATTACTTTTCCTATTTTGGAGATAATCTATGCTTGTGCCAAATTTCATGTTTCTATGACACCGGGAAGTTGGAGAACTTTTGGCGAGTCAGTCAGTCAGTGAGTCAGTGAGGGCTTTCGTCTTTATGTGTATAGACTAGCTGATATACCCGGCTTCGCCCGAGTTAATTTGGTACTGGTGTTTATCTGGTGTTCACACGGACAATCTTATGAAGTCGTGGTTACTTTAGAGATACTGAGGAAAAACATATGTTCCCCATTTTGCATAGTTCTCTGCGTTACCCAGGAAACCCCACGTGGAGGCAACCCTGCGATGTTTTCTTCATATAAAATGACATCAGGAAGTGAGAGAATTAGATTACGTACATAAAATTTGGACACTAATTCTTTTGCGCTTAGAATTGAATAATCGAGTTGGGACCTATTAACTTTTCATACTTAGGACACAATCAATGCTTGTGCCAAATTTCATGTTTCTTTGACATTGTGAAGTGAGACATATAGATTATGTAAGTAAAACTTGGATGCTAATTCTTTTGCGCATAGAACTGAATAATGGAGTTGGGACCCATTAGTTTTTCCTATTTTTGACATAATCAATGCTCGTGCCAAATTTCCTGTTTCTATGAGACCGGAAAGTGAGAAAATTACATTCCGCACGTAAAATTTCAATGCCAATTCTTTTGCGCATAGAATTGAATAATCGAGTTGGGACAAATTAGCTTTTCCTATTTATGATATAATCAATGCTCGTGCCAAATTTCCTGTTTCTATGACAACGGAAAGTGAGAAAAATACATTCCACACGTAAAATTTCGACGCCAATTCTTTCGCGCATAGAATTGAATAATCGAGTTGGGACCCATTAGCTTTTCCTATTTATGATATAATCAATGCTCGTGCCAAATTTCACGTTTCTATGACACCGGAAAGTGAAAAAATTACATTCCGCACGTAAAATTTGGACGCTAATTCTTTTGCACATAGAATTGAATAATCGAGTTGGGACCCATTAGCTTTTCCTATTTATGACATAATCAATGCTCCTGCCAAATTTCCCGTTTCTATGACACAGGAAAGTGAAAAAATTACATTCCGCACGTAAAATTTGGACGCTAATTCTTTTGCGCATAGAATTGAATAATCGAGTTGGAACCTTTTAGCGTTTCCTATTTATGACATAATCAATGCTCGTGCCAAATTTCCCGTTTCTATGACACCGGAAAGTGAAAAAATTACATTCCGCACGTAAAATTTCGACGCTAATTCTTTTGCGCTAGTATTGAATAATGGAGTTGGGACCCATTAGATGTTCCTATTTATGACATAATCAATGCTCGTGCCAAATTTCACGTTTCTATGACACCGGAAAGTGAGAAAATTAGATACCGTACGTAAAAATGGACGCTGATTCTTTTGCGCATAGAATTGAATAATCAAGTTGGGACCCATTAGCGTTTCCTATTTATGACATAATCAATGCTCCTGCCAAATTTCCTGTTTCTATGACAACGGAAAGTGAGAAAAATACATTCCACACGTAAAATTTCGACGCCAATTCTTTCGCGCATAGAATTGAATAATCGAGTTGGGACCCATTAGCTTTTCCTATTTATGATGTAATCAATGCTCGTGCCAAATTTCCTGTTTCTATGACACCGGAAAGTGAGAAAATTAGATTCTGTATGTAAAATTTGGACGCTAATTCTTTTGCGCATAGAATTGAATAATCAAGTTGGGACCCAACAACTTTTCAAATTTATGACACAATCAATGCACGTGCCAAATTTCATGTTTCTATCACATTGGGAAGTGAGAGAATTAGATTATGTACGTAAAATTTGTACGCTAATTCTTTTGCGCATAGAATTGAATATTCGAGTTGGGACCCATTAGCTTTTCCTATTTTTGACATAATCAATGCTCGTGCCAAATTTCACGTTTCTATGACACCGGAAAGTGAAAAAATTACATTCCGCACGTAAAATTTCGACGCCAATTCTTTTGCGCTAGAATTGAATAATCGAGTTGGGACCCATTAGCTTTTCCTATTTTTGACATAATCAATGCTCGTGCCAAATTTCACGTTTCTATGACACCGGAAAGTGAAAAAATTACATTCCGCACGTAAAATTTGGACGCGAATTCTTTTGCACATAGAATTGAATAATCGTGTTGGGACCCATTAGCTTTTCCTATTTATGACATAATCAATGCTCCTGCCAAATTTCCCGTTTCTATGACACAGGAAAGTGAAAAAATTACATTCCGTACGTAAAATTTGGACGCTAATTCTTTTGCGCATAGAATTGAATAATCGAGTTGGGACCTTTTAGCGTTTCCTATTTATGACATAATCAATGCTCGTGCCAAATTTCACGTTTCTATGACACCGGAAAGTGAAAAAATTACATTCCGCACGTAAAATTTCGACGCTAATTCTTTTGCGCTAGTATTGAATAATCGAGTTGGGACCCATTAGATGTTCCTATTTATGACATAATCAATGCTCGTGCCAAATTTCACGTTTCTATGACACCGGAAAGTGAGAAAATTAGATACCGTACGTAAAAATGGACGCTGATTTTTTTGCGCATAGAATTGAATAATCAAGTTGGGACCCATTAGCGTTTCCTATTTATGACATAATCAATGCTCCTGCCAAATTTCCTGTTTCTATGACACAGGAAAGTGAAAAAATTACATTCCGCACGTAAAATTTCGACGCTAATTCTTTTGCGCTAGTATTGAATAATCGAGTTGGGACCCATTAGATGTTCCTATTTATGACATAATCAATGCTCGTGCCAAATTTCACGTTTCTATGACACCGGAAAGTGAGAAAATTAGATACCGTACGTAAAAATGGACGCTGATTTTTTTGCGCATAGAATTGAATAATCAAGTTGGGACCCATTAGCGTTTCCTATTTATGACATAATCAATGCTCCTGCCAAATTTCCTGTTTCTATGACACCGGAAAGTGAGAAAATTATATTCCACACGTAAAATTTGGAGGCTAATTCTTTTGCGCATAGAATTGAATAATCGAGTTGGGACCTATTAGCGTTTCCTATTTATGACATAATCAATGCTCGTGTCAAATTTCCCGTTTCTATGACACCGGAAAGTGAAGAAATTACATTCCGCGCGTAAAATTTGGACGCTAATTCTTTTGCGCATAGAATTGAATAATGGAGTTGGGACCCATTAGCTTTTCCTTTTTATGACATAATCAATGCTCGTGCCAAATTTCCCGTTTCTATGACACCGGAAAGTGAAAAAATTACATTCCGCACGTAAAATTTCGACACCAATTCTTTTGCGCTAGAATTGAATAATCGAGTTGGGACCTATGTACTTTTCCTACTTATGACTTAATCAATGCTCGTGCCAAATTTCACGTTTCTATGACACCGGAAAGTGAGAGAATTAGATTCTGTACTCAAAATTTGGACGCTAATTCTTTTGCGCATAGAATTGAATAATCGAGTTGGGACCCATTAGATGTTCCTATTTATGACATAATCAATGCTCGTGCCAAATTTCACGTTTCTATGACTCCGGAAAGTGAGAAAATTAGATACCGTACGTAAAATTTGGACGCTGATTCTTTTGCGCATAGAATTGAATAATCAAGTTGGGACCCATTACCGTTTCCTATTTATGACATAATCAATGCTCCTGCCAAATTTCCTGTTTCTATGACACCGGAAAGTGAGAAAATTAGATTCCGTACGTAAAATTTGGACGCTAATTCTTTTGCGCATAGAATTGAATAATCGAGTTGGGACCCAACAACTTTTCAAATTTATGACACAATCAATGCACGTGCCAAATTTCATGTTTCTATCACATTGGGAAGTGAGAGAATTAGATTATGTACGTAAAATTTCGACGCTAATTCTTTTGCGCATAGAATTGAATAATCGAGTTGGGACCCATTAGCTTTTCCTATTTATGACACAATCAATGCCCGTGCCAAATTTCATGTTTCTATGACACCGGAAAGTGAAAAAATTGCATTCCGCGCGTAAAATTTGGACGCTAATTCTTTTGCGCATAGAATTGAATAATGGAGTTGGGACCCATTAGCTTTTCCTATTTATGACATAATCAATGCTCGTGCCAAATTTCCCGTTTCTATGACACCGGAAAGTGAAAAAATTACATTCCGCACGTAAGATTTCGACACCAATTCTTTTGCGCTAGAATTGAATAATCGAGTTGGGACCTATGTACTTTTCCTACTTATGACATAATCAATGCTCGTGCCAAATTTCACGTTTCTATGACACCGGAAAGTGAGATAATTAGATTCCGTACGTAAAATTTGGATGCTAATTCTTTTGCGCATAGAATTGAATAATCGAGTTGGGACCCATTAACTTTTCCTATTTATGACAATCAATGCTCCTGCCAAATTTCGAGTTTCTATAACACCGGGAAGTGAGAGAATTAGATTCTGTACTCAAAATGTGGACGCTAATTCTTTTGCACATAGAATTGAATAATCGTGTTGGGACCCATGAACTTTTCCCATTTATGACATAATCAATGCTCGGGCCAAATTTTAAGTTTTAATGACATTGGAAAGTGACAGATTTAAATTACGTACGTAAAATTTTGACGCCAATTCTTTTGCGCTAGAATTGAATAATCGAGTTGGGACCTAATTACTTTACCTATTTTGGAGATAATCTATGCTTGTGCCAAATTTCATGTTTCTATGACACCGGGAAGTTGGAGAACTTTTGGCGAGTCAGTCAGTCAGTCAGTCAGTGAGTCAGTGAGGGCTTTCGTCTTTATATATATAGACTAGCTGATATACCCGGCTTCGCCCGAGTTAATTTGGTACTGGTGTTTATCTGGTGTTCACACGGACAATCTTATGAAGTCGTGGTTACTTTAGAGATACTGAGGAAAAACATATGTTCCCCATTTTGCATAGTTCTCTGCGTTACCCAGGAAACCCCACGTGGAGGCAACCCTGCGATGTTTTCTTCATATAAAATGACATCAGGAAGTGAGAGAATTAGATTACGTACATAAAATTTGGACACTAATTCTTTTGCGCTTAGAATTGAATAATCGAGTTGGGACCCATTAACTTTTCATACTTAGGACACAATCAATGCTCGTGCCAAATTTCCCGTTTCTATGAGACCTGAAAGTGAGAAAATTACATTCCGCACGTAAAATTTCGACGCCAATTCTTTCGCGCATAGAATTGAATAATCGAGTTGGGACCCATTAGCTTTTCCTATTTATGATATAATCAATGCTCGTGCCAAATTTCCTGTTTCTATGACACCGGAAAGTGAGAAAATTAGATTCCGTACGTAAAATTTGGACGCTAATTCTTTTGCGCATAGAATTGAATAATCGAGTTGGGACCCAACAACTTTTCAAATTTATGACACAATCAATGCACGTGCCAAATTTCATGTTTCTATCACATTGGGAAGTGAGAGAATTAGATTATGTACGTAAAATTTGTACGCTAATTCTTTTGCGCATAGAATTGAATATTCGAGTTGGGACCCATTAGCTTTTCCTATTTTTGACATAATCTATGCTCGTGCCAAATTTCCAGTTTCTATGACACCGGAAAGTGAAAAAATTACATTCCGCACATAAAATTTCGACGCCAATTCTTTTGCGCTAGAATTGAATAATCGAGTTGGGACCCATTAGCTTTTCCTATATTTGACATAATCAATGCTCGTGCCAAATTTCACGTTTCTATGACACCGGAAAGTGAAAAAATTACATTCCGCACGTAAAATTTGGACGCTAATTCTTTTGCACATAGAATTGAATAATCGAGTTGGGACCTATTAGCTTTTCCTATTTATGACATAATCAATGCTCCTGCCAAATTTCCCGTTTCTATGACACAGGAAAGTGAAAAAATTACATTCCGCATGTAAAATTTGGACGCTAATTCTTTTGCGCTAGTATTGAATAATCGAGTTGGGACCCATTAGATGTTCCTATTTATGACATAATCAATGCTCGTGCCAAATTTCACGTTTCTATGACACCGGAAAGTGAGAAAATTAGATACCGTACGTAAAATTTGGACGCTGATTCTTTTGCGCATAGAATTGAATAATCAAGTTGGGACCCATTAGCGTTTCCTATTTATGACATAATCAATGCTCCTGCCAAAGTTCCTGTTTCTATGACACCGGAAAGTGAGAAAATTATATTCCACACGTAAAATTTGGAGGCTAATTCTTTTGCGCATAGAATTGAATAATCGAGTTGGGACCTATTAGCGTTTCCTATTTATGACATAATCAATGCTCGTGTCAAATTTCCCGTTTCTATGACACCGGAAAGTGAAAAAATTACATTCTGCGCGTAAAATTTGGACGCTAATTCTTTTGCGCATAGAATTGAATAATGGAGTTGGGACCCATTAGCTTTTCCTATTTATGACATAATCAATGCTCGTGCCAAATTTCATGTTTCTATGACACCGGAAAGTGAAAAAATTACATTCCGCACGTAAAATTTCGACACCAATTCTTTTGCGCTAGAATTGAATAATCGAGTTGGGACCTATGTACTTTTCCTACTTATGACTTAATCAATGCTCGTGCCAAATTTCACGTTTCTATGACACCGGAAAGTGAGATAATTAGATTCCGTACCTAAAATTTGGATGCTAATTCTTTTGCGCATATAATTGAATAATCGAGTTGGGACCCATTAACTTTTCCTATTTATGACAATCAATGCTCCTGACAAATTTTGAGTTTCTATAATACCGGGAAGTGAGAGAATTAGATTATGTACTCAAAATTTGGACGCTAATTCTTTTGCGCATAGAATTGAATAATCGAGTTGGGACCCATTAGATGTTCCTATTTATGACATAATCAATGCTCGTGCCAAATTTCACGTTTCTATGACACCGGAAAGTGAGAAAATTAGATACCGTACGTAAAATTTGGACGCTGGTTCTTTTGCGCATAGAATTGAATAATCAAGTTGGGACCCATTAGCGTTTCCTATTTATGACATAATCAATGCTCCTGCCAAATTTCCTGTTTCTATGACACCGGAAAGTGAGAAAATTAGATTCCGTACGTAAAATTTGGACGCTAATTCTTTTGCGCATAGAATTGAATAATCGAGTTGGGACCCAACAACTTTTCAAATTTATGACACAATCAATGCACGTGCCAAATTTCATGTTTCTATCACATTGGGAAGTGAGAGAATTAGATTATGTACGTAAAATTTGGACGCTAATTCTTTTGCGCATAGAATTGAATAATCGAGTTGGGACCCATTAGATGTTCCTATTTATGACATAATCAATGCTCGTGCCAAATTTCACGTTTCTATGACACCGGAAAGTGAGAAAATTAGATACCGTACGTAAAATTTGGACGCTGGTTCTTTTGCGCATAGAATTGAATAATCAAGTTGGGACCCATTAGCGTTTCCTATTTATGACATAATCAATGCTCCTGCCAAATTTCCTGTTTCTATGACACCGGAAAGTGAGAAAATAAGATTCCGTACGTAAAATTTGGACGCTAATTCTTTTGCGCATAGAATTGAATAATCGAGTTGGGACCCAACAACTTTTCAAATTTATGACACAATCAATGCACGTGCCAAATTTCATGTTTCTATCACATTGGGAAGTGAGAGAATTAGATTATGTACGTAAAATTTGGACGCTAATTCTTTTGCGCATAGAATTGAATAATCGAGTTGGGACCCATTAGCTTTTCCTATTTATGACACAATCAATGCCTGTGCCAAATTTCATGTTTCTATGACACCGGAAAGTGAAAAAATTACATTCCGCGCGTAAAATTTGGACGCTAATTCTTTTGCGCATAGAATTGAATAATGGAGTTGGGACCCATTAGCTTTTCCTATTTATGACATAATCAATGCTCGTGCCAAATTTCCCGTTTCTATGACACCGGAAAGTGAAAAAATTACATTCCGCACGTAAAATTTCGACACCAATTCTTTTGCGCTAGAATTGAATAATCGAGTTGGGACCTATGTACTTTTCCTACTTATGACATAATCAATGCTCGTGCCAAATTTCACGTTTCTATGACACCGGAAAGTGAGATAATTAGATTCCGTACGTAAAATTTGGATGCTAATTCTTTTGCGCATAGAATTGAATAATCGAGTTGGGACCCATTAACTTTTCCTATTTATGACAATCAATACTCCTGCCAAGTTTCGAGTTTCTATAACACCGGGAAGTGAGAGAATTAGATTCTGTACTCAAAATTTGGATGCTAATTCTTTTGCGCATAGAATTGAATAATCGAGTTGGGACCCATTAACTTTTCCTATTTATGACAATCAATACTCCTGCCAAGTTTCGAGTTTCTATAACACCGGGAAGTGAGAGAATTAGATTCTGTACTCAAAATGTGGACGCTAATTCTTTTGCGCATAGAATTGAATAATCGTGTTGGGACCCATTAATTTTTCCCATTTATGACATAATCAATGCTCGGGCCAAATTTTAAGTTTTAATGACATTGGAAAGTGACAGATTTAGATTACGTACGTAAAATTTCGACGCCAATTCTTTTGCGCTAGAATTGAATAATCGAGTTGGGACCTAATTACTTTTCCTATTTTGGAGATAATCTATGCTTGTGCCAAATTTCATGTTTCTATGACACCGGGAAGTTGGAGAACTTTTGGCGAGTCAGTCAGTCAGTCAGTCAGTGAGGGCTTTCGTCTTTATATATATAGACTAGCTGATATACCCGGCTTCGCCCGAGTTAATTTGGTACTGGTGTTTATCTGGTGTTCACACGGACAATCTTATGAAGTCGTGGTTACTTTAGAGATACTGAGGAAAAACATGTTCCCCATTTTGCATAGTTCTCTGCGTTACCCAGGAAACCCCACGTGGAGGCAACCCTGCGATGTTTTCTTCATATAAAATGACATCAGGAAGTGAGAGAATTAGATTACGTACATAAAATTTGGACACTACTTCTTTTGCGCTTAGAATTGAATAATCGAGTTGGGACCCATTAACTTTTCATACTTAGGACACAATCAATGCTTGTGCCAAATTTCATGTTTCTTTGACATTGTGAAGTGAGACATTTAGATTATGTAAGTAAAACTTGGATGCTAATTCTTTTGCGCATAGAACTGAATAATGGAGTTGGGACCCATTAGTTTTTCCTATTTATGACATAATCAATGCTCGTGCCAAATTTCCCGTTTCTATGAGACCTGAAAGTGAGAAAATTACATTCCGCACGTAAAATTTCGACGCCAATTCTTTTGCGCATAGAATTGAATAATCGAGTTGGGACCCATTAGCTTTTCCTATTTATGATATAATCAATGCTCGTGCCAAATTTCCTGTTTCTATGACAACGGAAAGTGAGAAAAATACATTCCGCACGTAAAATTTCGACGCCAATTCTTTCGCGCATAGAATTGAATAATCGAGTTGGGACCCATTAGCTTTTCCTATTTATGATATAATCAATGCTCGTGCCAAATTTCCTGTTTCTATGACACCGGATAGTGAGAAAATTAGATTCCGTACGTAAAATTTGGACGCTAATTCTTTTGCGCATAGAATTGAATAATCGAGTTGGGACCCAACAACTTTTCAAATTTATGACACAATCAATGCACGTGCCAAATTTCATGTTTCTATCACATTGGGAAGTGAGAGAATTAGATTATGTACGTAAAATTTGTACGCTAATTCTTTTGCGCATAGAATTGAATAATCGAGTTGGGACCTATGTACTTTTCCTACTTATGACATAATCAATGCTCGTGCCAAATTTCACGTTTCTATGACACTGGAAAGTGAGATAATTAGATTCCGTACGTAAAATTTGGATGCTAATTCTTTTGCGCATAGAATTGAATAATCGAGTTGGGACCCATTAACTTTTCCTATTTATGACAATCAATGCTCCTGCCAAATTTCGAGTTTCTATAACACCGGGAAGTGAGAGAATTAGATTCTGTACTCAAAATGTGGACGCTAATTCTTTTGCGCATAGAATTGAATAATCGTGTTGGGACCCATTAACTTTTCCCATTTATGACATAATCAATGCTCGGGCCAAATTTTAAGTTTTAATGACATTGGAAAGTGACAGATTTAAATTACGTACGTAAAACTTTGACGCCAATTCTTTTGCGCTTGAATTGAATAATCGAGTTGGGACCTAATTACTTTTCCTATTTTGGAGATAATCTATGCTTGTGCCAAATTTCATGTTTCTATGACACCGGGAAGTTGGAGAACTTTTGGCGAGTCAGTCAGTCAGTCAGTCAGTCAGTGAGTCAGTGAGGGCTTTCGTCTTTATATATATAGACTAGCTGATATACCCGGCTTCGCCCGAGTTAATTTGGTACTGGTGTTTATCTGGTGTTCACACGGACAATCTTATGAAGTCGTGGTTACTTTAGAGATACTGAGGAAAAACATATGTTCCCCATTTTGCATAGTTCTCTGCGTTACCCAGGAAACCCCACGTGGAGGCAACCCTGCGATGTTTTCTTCATATAAATGACATCAGGAAGTGAGAGAATTAGATTACGTACATAAAATTTGGACACTAATTCTTTTGCGCTTAGAATTGAATAATCGAGTTGGGACCCATTAACTTTTCATACTTAGGACACAATCAATGCTCGTGCCAAATTTCCCGTTTCTATGAGACCTGAAAGTGAGAAAATTACATTCCGCACGTAAAATTTCGACGCCAATTCTTTTGCGCATAGAATTGAATAATCGAGTTGGGACAAATTAGCTTTTCCTATTTATGATATAATCAATGCTCGTGCCAAATTTCCTGTTTCTATGACAACGGAAAGTGAGAAAAATACATTCCGCACGTAAAATTTCGACGCCAATTCTTTCGCGCATAGAATTGAATAATCGAGTTGGGACCCATTAGCTTTTCCTATTTATGATATAATCAATGCTCGTGCCAAATTTCCTGTTTCTATGACACCGGAAAGTGAGAAAATTAGATTCCGTACGTAAAATTTGGACGCTAATTCTTTTGCGCATAGAATTGAATAATCGAGTTGGGACCCAACAACTTTTCAAATTTATGACACAATCAATGCACGTGCCAAATTTCATGTTTCTATCACATTGGGAAGTGAGAGAATTAGATTATGTACGTAAAATTTGTACGCTAATTCTTTTGCGCATAGAATTGAATATTCGAGTTGGGACCCATTAGCTTTTCCTATTTTTGACATAATCTATGCTCGTGCCAAATTTCCAGTTTCTATGACACCGGAAAGTGAAAAAATTACATTCCGCACATAAAATTTCGACGCCAATTCTTTTGCGCTAGAATTGAATAATCGAGTTGGGACCCATTAGCTTTTCCTATATTTGACATAATCAATGCTCGTGCCAAATTTCACGTTTCTATGACACCGGAAAGTGAAAAAATTACATTCCGCACGTAAAATTTGGACGCTAATTCTTTTGCACATAGAATTGAATAATCGAGTTGGGACCTATTAGCTTTTCCTATTTATGACATAATCAATGCTCCTGCCAAATTTCCCGTTTCTATGACACAGGAAAGTGAAAAAATTACATTCCGCATGTAAAATTTGGACGCTAATTCTTTTGCGCTAGTATTGAATAATCGAGTTGGGACCCATTAGATGTTCCTATTTATGACATAATCAATGCTCGTGCCAAATTTCACGTTTCTATGACACCGGAAAGTGAGAAAATTAGATACCGTACGTAAAATTTGGACGCTGATTCTTTTGCGCATAGAATTGAATAATCAAGTTGGGACCCATTAGCGTTTCCTATTTATGACATAATCAATGCTCCTGCCAAAGTTCCTGTTTCTATGACACCGGAAAGTGAGAAAATTATATTCCACACGTAAAATTTGGAGGCTAATTCTTTTGCGCATAGAATTGAATAATCGAGTTGGGACCTATTAGCGTTTCCTATTTATGACATAATCAATGCTCGTGTCAAATTTCCCGTTTCTATGACACCGGAAAGTGAAAAAATTACATTCTGCGCGTAAAATTTGGACGCTAATTCTTTTGCGCATAGAATTGAATAATCGAGTTGGGACCCAACAACTTTTCAAATTTATGACACAATCAATGCACGTGCCAAATTTCATGTTTCTATCACATTGGGAAGTGAGAGAATTAGATTATGTACGTAAAATTTGGACGCTAATTCTTTTGCGCATAGAATTGAATAATCGAGTTGGGACCCATTAGCTTTTCCTATTTATGACACAATCAATGCCTGTGCCAAATTTCATGTTTCTATGACACCGGAAAGTGAAAAAATTACATTCCGCGCGTAAAATTTGGACGCTAATTCTTTTGCGCATAGAATTGAATAATGGAGTTGGGACCCGTTAGCTTTTCCTATTTATGACATAATCAATGCTCGTGCCAAATTTCCCGTTTCTATGACACCGGAAAGTGAAAAAATTACATTCCGCACGTAAAATTTCGACACCAATTCTTTTGCGCTAGAATTGAATAATCGAGTTGGGACCTATGTACTTTTCCTACTTATGACATAATCAATGCTCGTGCCAAATTTCACGTTTCTATGACACCGGAAAGTGAGATAATTAGATTCCGTACGTAAAATTTGGATGCTAATTCTTTTGCGCATAGAATTGAATAATCGAGTTGGGACCCATTAACTTTTCCTATTTATGACAATCAATGCTCCTGCCAAATTTCATGTTTCTATGACACCGGAAAGTGAAAAAATTACATTCCGCACGTAAAATTTCGACACCAATTCTTTTGCGCTAGAATTGAATAATCGAGTTGGGACCTATGTACTTTTCCTACTTATGACTTAATCAATGCTCGTGCCAAATTTCACGTTTCTATGACACCGGAAAGTGAGATAATTAGATTCCGTACCTAAAATTTGGATGCTAATTCTTTTGCGCATATAATTGAATAATCGAGTTGGGACCCATTAACTTTTCCTATTTATGACAATCAATGCTCCTGCCAAATTTTGAGTTTCTATAATACCGGGAAGTGAGAGAATTAGATTATGTACTCAAAATTTGGACGCTAATTCTTTTGCGCATAGAATTGAATAATCGAGTTGGGACCCATTAGATGTTCCTATTTATGACATAATCAATGCTCGTGCCAAATTTCACGTTTCTATGACACCGGAAAGTGAGAAAATTAGATACCGTACGTAAAATTTGGACGCTGGTTCTTTTGCGCATAGAATTGAATAATCAAGTTGGGACCCATTAGCGTTTCCTATTTATGACATAATCAATGCTCCTGCCAAATTTCCTGTTTCTATGACACCGGAAAGTGAGAAAATTAGATTCCGTACGTAAAATTTGGACGCTAATTCTTTTGCGCATAGAATTGAATAATCGAGTTGGGACCCAACAACTTTTCAAATTTATGACACAATCAATGCACGTGCCAAATTTCATGTTTCTATCACATTGGGAAGTGAGAGAATTAGATTATGTACGTAAAATTTGGACGCTAATTCTTTTGCGCATAGAATTGAATAATCGAGTTGGGACCCATTAGATGTTCCTATTTATGACATAATCAATGCTCGTGCCAAATTTCACGTTTCTATGACACCGGAAAGTGAGAAAATTAGATACCGTACGTAAAATTTGGACGCTGGTTCTTTTGCGCATAGAATTGAAAAATCAAGTTGGGACCCATTAGCGTTTCCTATTTATGACATAATCAATGCTCCTGCCAAATTTCCTGTTTCTATGACACCGGAAAGTGAGAAAATTAGATTCCGTACGTAAAATTTGGACGCTAATTCTTTTGCGCATAGAATTGAATAATCGAGTTGGGACCCAACAACTTTTCAAATTTATGACACAATCAATGCACGTGCCAAATTTCATGTTTCTATCACATTGGGAAGTGAGAGAATTAGATTATGTACGTAAAATTTGGACGCTAATCCTTTTGCGCATAGAATTGAATAATCGAGTTGGGACCCATTAGCTTTTCCTATTTATGACACAATCAATGCCTGTGCCAAATTTCATGTTTCTATGACACCGGAAAGTGAAAAAATTACATTCCGCGCGTAAAATTTGGACGCTAATTCTTTTGCGCATAGAATTGAATAATGGAGTTGGGACCCATTAGCTTTTCCTATTTATGACATAATCAATGCTCGTGCCAAATTTCCCGTTTCTATGACACCGGAAAGTGAAAAAATTACATTCCGCACGTAAAATTTCGACACCAATTCTTTTGCGCTAGAATTGAATAATCGAGTTGGGACCTATGTACTTTTCCTACTTATGACATAATCAATGCTCGTGCCAAATTTCACGTTTCTATGACACCGGAAAGTGAGATAATTAGATTCCGTACGTAAAATTTGGATGCTAATTCTTTTGCGCATAGAATTGAATAATCGAGTTGGGACCCATTAACTTTTCCTATTTATGACAATCAATGCTCCTGCCAAATTTCATGTTTCTATGACACCGGAAAGTGAAAAAATTACATTCCGCACGTAAAATTTCGACACCAATTCTTTTGCGCTAGAATTGAATAATCGAGTTGGGACCTATGTACTTTTCCTACTTATGACTTAATCAATGCTCGTGCCAAATTTCACGTTTCTATGACACCGGAAAGTGAGATAATTAGATTCCGTACCTAAAATTTGGATGCTAATTCTTTTGCGCATAGAATTGAATAATCGAGTTTGGACCCATTAACTTTTCCTATTTATGACAATCAATGCTCCTGCCAAATTTTGAGTTTCTATAACACCGGGAAGTGAGAGAATTAGATTCTGTACTCAAAATTTGGACGCTAATTCTTTTGCGCATAGAATTGAATAATCGAGTTGGGACCCATTAGATGTTCCTATTTATGACATAATCAATGCTCGTGCCAAATTTCACGTTTCTATGACACCGGAAAGTGAGAAAATTAGATACTGTACGTAAAATTTGGACGCTGGTTCTTTTGCGCATAGAATTGAATAATCAAGTTGGGACCCATTAGCGTTTCCTATTTATGACATAATCAATGCTCCTGCCAAATTTCCTGTTTCTATGACACCGGAAAGTGAGAAAATTAGATTCCATACGTAAAATTTGGACGCTAATTCTTTTGCGCATAGAATTGAATAATCGAGTTGGGACCCAACAACTTTTCAAATTTATGACACAATCAATGCACGTGCCAAATTTCATGTTTCTATCACATTGGGAAGTGAGAGAATTAGATTATGTACGTAAAATTTGGACGCTAATTCTTTTGCGCATAGAATTGAATAATCGAGTTGGGACCCATTAGATGTTCCTATTTATGACATAATCAATGCTCGTGCCAAATTTCACGTTTCTATGACACCGGAAAGTGAGAAAATTAGATACCGTACGTAAAATTTGGACGCTGGTTCTTTTGCGCATAGAATTGAATAATCAAGTTGGGACCTATTAGCGTTTCCTATTTATGACATAATCAATGCTCCTGCCAAATTTCCTGTTTCTATGACACCGGAAAGTGAGAAAATTAGATTCCGTACGTAAAATTTGGACGCTAATTCTTTTGCGCATAGAATTGAATAATCGAGTTGGGACCCAACAACTTTTCAAATTTATGACACAATCAATGCACGTGCCAAATTTCATGTTTCTATCACATTGGGAAGTGAGAGAATTAGATTATGTACGTAAAATTTGGACGCTAATTCTTTTGCGCATAGAATTGAATAATCGAGTTGGGACCCATTAGCTTTTCCTATTTATGACACAATCAATGCCTGTGCCAAATTTCATGTTTCTATGACACCGGAAAGTGAAAAAATTACATTCCGCGCATAAAATTTGGACGCTAATTCTTTTGCGCATAGAATTGAATAATGGAGTTGGGACCCATTAGCTTTTCCTATTTATGACATAATCAATGCTCGTGCCAAATTTCCCGTTTCTATGACACCGGAAAGTGAAAAAATTACATTCCGCACGTAAAATTTCGACACCAATTCTTTTGCGCTAGAATTGAATAATCGAGTTGGGACCTATGTACTTTTCCTACTTATGACATAATCAATGCTCGTGCCAAATTTCACGTTTCTATGACACCGGAAAGTGAGATAATTAGATTCCGTACGTAAAATTTGGATGCTAATTCTTTTGCGCATAGAATTTAATAATCGAGTTGGGACCCATTAACTTTTCCTATTTATGACAATCAATACTCCTGCCAAGTTTCGAGTTTCTATAACACCGGGAAGTGAGAGAATTAGATTCTGTACTCAAAATTTGGATGCTAATTCTTTTGCGCATAGAATTGAATAATCGAGTTGGGACCCATTAACTTTTCCTATTTATGACAATCAATACTCCTGCCAAGTTTCGAGTTTCTATAACACCGGGAAGTGAGAGAATTAGATTCTGTACTCAAAATGTGGACGCTAATTCTTTTGCGCATAGAATTGAATAATCGTGTTGGGACCCATTAATTTTTCCCATTTATGACATAATCAATGCTCGGGCCAAATTTTAAGTTTTAATGACATTGGAAAGTGACAGATTTAGATTACGTACGTAAAATTTCGACGCCAATTCTTTTGCGCTAGAATTGAATAATCGAGTTGGGACCTAATTACTTTTCCTATTTTGGAGATAATCTATGCTTGTGCCAAATTTCATGTTTCTATGACACCGGGAAGTTGGAGAACTTTTGGCGAGTCAGTCAGTCAGTCAGTCAGTGAGGGCTTTCGTCTTTATATATATAGACTAGCTGATATACCCGGCTTCGCCCGAGTTAATTTGGTACTGGTGTTTATCTGGTGTTCACACGGACAATCTTATGAAGTCGTGGTTACTTTAGAGATACTGAGGAAAAACATATGTTCCCCATTTTGCATAGTTCTCTGCGTTACCCAGGAAACCCCACGTGGAGGCAACCCTGCGATGTTTTCTTCATATAAAATGACATCAGGAAGTGAGAGAATTAGATTACGTACATAAAATTTGGACACTAATTCTTTTGCGCTTAGAATTGAATAATCGAGTTGGGACCTATTAACTTTTCATACTTAGGACACAATCAATGCTTGTGCCAAATTTCATGTTTCTTTGACATTGTGAAGTGAGACATTTAGATTATGTAAGTAAAACTTGGATGCTAATTCTTTTGCGCATAGAACTGAATAATGGAGTTGGGACCCATTAGTTTTTCCTATTTATGACATAATCAATGCTCGTGCCAAATTTCCTGTTTCTATGACAACGGAAAGTGAGAAAAATACATTCCGCACGTAAAATTTCGACGCCAATTCTTTCGCGCATAGAATTGAATAATCGAGTTGGGACCCATTAGCTTTTCCTATTTATGATATAATCAATGCTCGTGCCAAATTTCCTGTTTCTATGACACCGGAAAGTGAGAAAATTAGATTCCGTACGTAAAATTTGGACGCTAATTCTTTTGCGCATAGAATTGAATAATCGAGTTGGGACCCATTAGCTTTTCCTATTTATGACATAATCAATGCTCCTGCCAAATTTCCTGTTTCTATGACACCGGAAAGTGAGAAAATTATATTCCACACGTAAAATTTGGAGGCTAATTCTTTTGCGCATAGAATTGAATAATCGAGTTGGGACCCATTAGCTTTTCCTATTTTTGACATAATCAATGCTCGTGCCAAATTTCACGTTTCTATGACACCGGAAAGTGAAAAAATTACATTCCGCACGTAAAATTTCGACGCCAATTCTTTTGCGCTAGAATTGAATAATCGAGTTGGGACCCATTAGCTTTTCCTATTTTTGACATAATCAATGCTCGTGCCAAATTTCACGTTTCTATGACACCGGAAAGTGAGAAAATTATATTCCACACGTAAAATTTGGAGGCTAATTCTTTTGCGCATAGAATTGAATAATCGAGTTGGGACCTATTAGCGTTTCCTATTTATGACATAATCAATGCTCGTGTCAAATTTCCCGTTTCTATGACACCGGAAAGTGAAGAAATTACATTCCGCGCGTAAAATTTGGACGCTAATTCTTTTGCGCATAGAATTGAATAATGGAGTTGGGACCCATTAGCTTTTCCTTTTTATGACATAATCAATGCTCGTGCCAAATTTCCCGTTTCTATGACACCGGAAAGTGAAAAAATTACATTCCGCACGTAAAATTTCGACACCAATTCTTTTGCGCTAGAATTGAATAATCGAGTTGGGACCTATCTAGTTTTCCTACTTATGACTTAATCAATGCTCGTGCCAAATTTCACGTTTCTATGACACCGGAAAGTGAGATAATTAGATTCCGTACGTAAAATTTGGATGCTAATTCTTTTGCGCATAGAATTGAATAATCGAGTTTGGACCCATTAACTTTTCCTATTTATGACAATCAATGCTCCTGCCAAATTTTGAGTTTCTATAACACCGGGAAGTGAGAGAATTAGATTCTGTACTCAAAATTTGGACGCTAATTCTTTTGCGCATAGAATTGAATAATCGAGTTGGGACCCATTAGATGTTCCTATTTATGACATAATCAATGCTCGTGCCAAATTTCACGTTTCTATGACACCGGAAAGTGAGAAAATTAGATACCGTACGTAAAATTTGGACGCTGGTTCTTTTGCGCATAGAATTGAATAATCAAGTTGGGACCTATTAGCGTTTCCTATTTATGACATAATCAATGCTCCTGCCAAATTTCCTGTTTCTATGACACCGGAAAGTGAGAAAATTAGATTCCGTACGTAAAATTTGGACGGTAATTCTTTTGCGCATAGAATTGAATAATCGAGTTGGGACCCAACAACTTTTCAAATTTATGACACAATCAATGCACGTGCCAAATTTCATGTTTCTATCACATTGGGAAGTGAGAGAATTAGATTATGTACGTAAAATTTGGACGCTAATTCTTTTGCGCATAGAATTGAATAATCGAGTTGGGACCCATTAGCTTTTCCTATTTATGACACAATCAATGCCTGTGCCAAATTTCATGTTTCTATGACACCGGAAAGTGAAAAAATTACATTCCGCGCGTAAAATTTGGACGCTAATTCTTTTGCGCATAGAATTGAATAATGGAGTTGGGACCCATTAGCTTTTCCTATTTATGACATAATCAATGCTCGTGCCAAATTTCCCGTTTCTATGACACCGGAAAGTGAAAAAATTACATTCCGCACGTAAAATTTCGACACCAATTCTTTTGCGCTAGAATTGAATAATCGAGTTGGGACCTATGTACTTTTCCTACTTATGACATAATCAATGCTCGTGCCAAATTTCACGTTTCTATGACACCGGAAAGTGAGATAATTAGATTCCGTACGTAAAATTTGGATGCTAATTCTTTTGCGCATAGAATTGAATAATCGAGTTGGGACCCATTAACTTTTCCTATTTATGACAATCAATACTCCTGCCAAGTTTCGAGTTTCTATAACACCGGGAAGTGAGAGAATTAGATTCTGTACTCAAAATTTGGATGCTAATTCTTTTGCGCATAGAATTGAATAATCGAGTTGGGACCCATTAACTTTTCCTATTTATGACAATCAATACTCCTGCCAAGTTTCGAGTTTCTATAACACCGGGAAGTGAGAGAATTAGATTCTGTACTCAAAATGTGGACGCTAATTCTTTTGCGCATAGAATTGAATAATCGTGTTGGGACCCATTAATTTTTCCCATTTATGACATAATCAATGCTCGGGCCAAATTTTAAGTTTTAATGACATTGGAAAGTGACAGATTTAGATTACGTACGTAAAATTTCGACGCCAATTCTTTTGCGCTAGAATTGAATAATCGAGTTGGGACCTAATTACTTTTCCTATTTTGGAGATAATCTATGCTTGTGCCAAATTTCATGTTTCTATGACACCGGGAAGTTGGAGAACTTTTGGCGAGTCAGTCAGTCAGTCAGTCAGTGAGGGCTTTCGTCTTTATATATATAGACTAGCTGATATACTCGGCTTCGCCCGAGTTAATTTGGTACTGGTGTTTATCTGGTGTTCACACGGACAATCTTATGAAGTCGTGGTTACTTTAGAGATACTGAGGAAAAACATATGTTCCCCATTTTGCATAGTTCTCTGCGTTACCCAGGAAACCCCACGTGGAGGCAACCCTGCGATGTTTTCTTCATATAAAATGACATCAGGAAATGAGAGAATTAGATTACGTACATAAAATTTGGACACTAATTCTTTTGCGCTTAGAATTGAATAATCGAGTTGGGACCTATTAACTTTTCATACTTAGGACACAATCAATGCTTGTGCCAAATTTCATGTTTCTTTGACATTGTGAAGTGAGACATTTAGATTATGTAAGTAAAACTTGGATGCTAATTCTTTTGCGCATAGAACTGAATAATGGAGTTGGGACCCATTAGTTTTTCCTATTTATGACATAATCAATGCTCGTGCCAAATTTCCTGTTTCTATGACAACGGAAAGTGAGAAAAATACATTCCGCACGTAAAATTTCAACGCCAATTCTTTCGCGCATAGAATTGAATAATCGAGTTGGGACCCATTAGCTTTTCCTATTTATGATATAATCAATGCTCGTGCCAAATTTCCTGTTTCTATGACACCGGAAAGTGAGAAAATTAGATTCCGTACGTAAAATTTGGACGCTAATTCTTTTGCGCATAGAATTGAATAATCGAGTTGGGACCCATTAGCTTTTCCTATTTATGGCATAATCAATGCTCCTGCCAAATTTCCTGTTTCTATGACACCGGAAAGTGAGAAAATTATATTCCACACGTAAAATTTGGAGGCTAATTCTTTTGCGCATAGAATTGAATAATCGAGTTGGGACCCATTAGCTTTTCCTATTTTTGACATAATCAATGCTCGTGCCAAATTTCACGTTTCTATGACACCGGAAAGTGAAAAAATTACATTCCGCACGTAAAATTTCGACGCCAATTCTTTTGCGCTAGAATTGAATAATCGAGTTGGGACCCATTAGCTTTTCCTATTTTTGACATAATCAATGCTCGTGCCAAATTTCACGTTTCTATGACACCGGAAAGTGAGAAAATTATATTCCACACGTAAAATTTGGAGGCTAATTCTTTTGCGCATAGAATTGAATAATCGAGTTGGGACCCATTAGCTTTTCCTATTTTTGACATAATCAATGCTCGTGCCAAATTTCACGTTTCTATGACACCGGAAAGTGAAAAAATTACATTCCGCACGTAAAATTTCGACGCCAATTCTTTTGCGCTAGAATTGAATAATCGAGTTGGGACCCATTAGCTTTTCCTATTTTTGACATAATCAATGCTCGTGTCAAATTTCCCGTTTCTATGACACCGGAAAGTGAAGAAATTACATTCCGCGCGTAAAATTTGGACGCTAATTCTTTTGCGCATAGAATTGAATAATGGAGTTGGGACCCATTAGCTTTTCCTTTTTATGACATAATCAATGCTCGTGCCAAATTTCCCGTTTCTATGACACCGGAAAGTGAAAAAATTACATTCCGCACGTAAAATTTCGACACCAATTCTTTTGCGCTAGAATTGAATAATCGAGTTGGGACCTATCTAGTTTTCCTACTTATGACTTAATCAATGCTCGTGCCAAATTTCACGTTTCTATGACACCGGAAAGTGAGATAATTAGATTCCGTACGTAAAATTTGGATGCTAATTCTTTTGCGCATAGAATTGAATAATCGAGTTTGGACCCATTAACTTTTCCTATTTATGACAATCAATGCTCCTGCCAAATTTTGAGTTTCTATAACACCGGGAAGTGAGAGAATTAGATTCTGTACTCAAAATTTGGACGCTAATTCTTTTGCGCATAGAATTGAATAATCGAGTTGGGACCCATTAGATGTTCCTATTTATGACATAATCAATGCTCGTGCCAAATTTCACGTTTCTATGACACCGGAAAGTGAGAAAATTAGATACCGTACGTAAAATTTGGACGCTGATTCTTTTGCGCATAGAATTGAATAATCAAGTTGGGAACCATTAGCGTTTCCTATTTATGACATAATCAATGCTCCTGCCAAATTTCCTGTTTCTATGACACCGGAAAGTGAGAAAATTAGATTCCGTACGTAAAATTTGGACGCTAATTCTTTTGCGCATAGAATTGAATAATCGAGTTGGGACCCAACAACTTTTCAAATTTATGACACAATCAATGCACGTGCGAAATTTCATGTTTCTATCACATTGGGAAGTGAGAGAATTAGATTATGTACGTAAAATTTGGACGCTAATTCTTTTGCGCATAGAATTGAATAATCGAGTTGGGACCCATTAGCTTTTCCTATTTATGATACAATCAATGCCCGTGCCAAATTTCATGTTTCTATGACACCGGAAAGTGAAAAAATTGCATTCCGCGCGTAAAATTTGGACGCTAATTCTTTTGCGCATAGAATTGAATAATGGAGTTGGGACCCATTAGCTTTTCCTATTTATGACATAATCAATGCTCGTGCCAAATTTCCCGTTTCTATGACACCGGAAAGTGAAAAAATTACATTCCGCACGTAAGATTTCAACACCAATTCTTTTGCGCTAGAATTGAATAATCGAGTTGGGACCTATGTACTTTTCCTACTTATGACATAATCAATGCTCGTGCCAAATTTCACGTTTCTATGACACCGGAAAGTGATATAATTAGATTCCGTACGTAAAATTTGGATGCTAATTCTTTTGCGCATAGAATTGAATAATCGAGTTGGGACCCATTAACTTTTCCTATTTATGACAATCAATGCTCCTGCCAAATTTCGAGTTTCTATAACACCGGGAAGTGAGAGAATTAGATTCTGTACTCAAAATGTGGACGCTAATTCTTTTGCGCATAGAATTGAATAATCGTGTTGGGACCCATTAACTTTTCCCTTTTATGACATAATCAATGCTCGGGCCAAATTTTAAGTTTTAATGACATTGGAAAGTGACAGATTTAGATTACGTACGTAAAATTTCGACGCCAATTCTTTTGCGCTAGAATTGAATAATCGAGTTGGGACCTAATTACTTTTCCTATTTTGGAGATAATCTATGCTTGTGCCAAATTTCATGTTTCTATGACACCGGGAAGTTGGAGAACTTTTGGCGAGTCAGTCAGTCAGTCAGTCAGTGAGTCAGTGAGGGCTTTCGTCTTTATATATATAGACTAGCTGATATACCCGGCTTCGCCCGAGTTAATTTGGTACTGGTGTTTATCTGGTGTTCATACGGACAATCTTATGAAGTCGTGGTTACTTTAGAGATACTGAGGAAAAACATATGTTCCCCATTTTGCATAGTTCTCTGCGTTACCCAGGAAACCCCACGTGGAGGCAACCCTGCGATGTTTTCTTCATATAAAATGACATCAGGAAGTGAGAGAATTAGATTACGTACATAAAATTTGGACACTAATTCTTTTGCGCTTAGAATTGAATAATCGAGTTGGGACCCATTAACTTTTCATACTTAGGACACAATCAATGCTTGTGCCAAATTTCATGTTTCTTTGACATTGTGAAGTGAGACATTTAGATTATGTAAGTAAAACTTGGATGCTAATTCTTTTGCGCATAGAACTGAATAATGGAGTTGGGACCCATTAGTTTTTCCTATTTATGACATAATCAATGCTCGTGCCAAATTTCCCGTTTCTAAGAGACCTGAAAGTGAGAAAATTACATTCCGCACGTAAAATTTCGACGCCAATTCTTTTGCGCATAGAATTGAATAATCGAGTTGGGACAAATTAGCTTTTCCTATTTATGATATAATCAATGCTCGTGCCAAATTTCCTGTTTCTATGACAACGGAAAGTGAGAAAAATACATTCCGCACGTAAAATTTCGACGCCAATTCTTTCGCGCATAGAATTGAATAATCGAGTTGGGACCCATTAGCTTTTCCTATTTATGATATAATCAATGCTCGTGCCAAATTTCCTGTTTCTATGACACCGGAAAGTGAGAAAATTAGATTCCGTACGTAAAATTTGGACGCTAATTCTTTTGCGCATAGAATTGAATAATCGAGTTGGGACCCAACAACTTTTCAAATTTATGACACAATCAATGCACGTGCCAAATTTCATGTTTCTATCACATTGGGAAGTGAGAGAATTAGATTATGTACGTAAAATTTGTACGCTAATTCTTTTGCGCATAGAATTGAATATTCGAGTTGGGACCCATTAGCTTTTCCTATTTTTGACATAATCAATGCTCGTGCCAAATTTCCAGTTTCTATGACACCGGAAAGTGAAAAAATTACATTCCGCACATAAAATTTCGACGCCAATTCTTTTGCGCTAGAATTGAATAATCGAGTTGGGACCCATTAGCTTTTCCAATTTTTGACATAATCAATGCTCGTGCCAAATTTCACGTTTCTATGACACCGGAAAGTGAAAAAATTACATTCCGCACGTAAAATTTGGACGCTAATTCTTTTGCACATAGAATTGAATAATCGAGTTGGGACCCATTAGCTTTTCCTATTTATGACATAATCAATGCTCCTGCCAAATTTCCCGTTTCTATGACACAGGAAAGTGAAAAAATTACATTCCGCACGTAAAATTTCGACGCCAATTCTTTTGCGCTAGAATTGAATAATCGAGTTGGGACCCATTAGCTTTTCCTATTTTTGACATAATCAATGCTCGTGCCAAATTTCACGTTTCTATGACACCGGAAAGTGAAAAAATTACATTCCGCACGTAAAATTTTGACGCCAATTCTTTTGCGCTAGTATTGAATAATCGAGTTGGGACCCATTAGATGTTCCTATTTATGACATAATCAATGCTCGTGCCAAATTTCACGTTTCTATGACACCGGAAAGTGAGAAAATTAGATACCGTACGTAAAATTTGGACGCTGATTCTTTTGCGCATAGAATTGAATAATCAAGTTGGGACCCATTAGCGATTCCTATTTATGACATAATCAATGCTCCTGCCAAATTTCCTGTTTCTATGACACCGGAAAGTGAGAAAATTATATTCCACACGTAAAATTTGGAGGCTAATTCTTTTGCGCATAGAATTGAATAATCGAGTTGGGACCTATTAGCGTTTCCTATTTATGACTAGAGATGAGCGAACGTACTCGTCCGAGCTTGATATTCGTGCGAATATTAGGATGTTCGGGATGCTCGTTACTCGTAACGAGTACCACGCGGTGTTCTTGTTACTTTCAGTTTCCTCTCTGAGACGTTAGCGCGCTTTTCTGGCCAATTGAAAGACAGGGAAGGCATTACAACTTCCCCCTGTGACGTTCAAGCCCTATACCACCCCCCTGCTGTGAGTGGCTGGGGCGATCAGATGTCACCCGAGTATAAAAGTCGGCCCCTCCCGCGGCTCGGCTCAGATGCCGTGTGAGTTAGTGAGGGAAAGTGCTGTTCTATTGGAGTTGCTGTAGGGAGAGTGTTTGTAGTGAGTGTAGGCTTCAAGAACCCCAACGGTCCTTCTTAGGGCCACATCTACGTGTGTGCAGGCTGCTGTTAGCAGTGGAAATTTATTTTTTTTTCCTCAAAATCGGTAGTGCAGAGCATTGCACCCGGTATTAGGGACAGAAGTGGTGCTTAGGCAGGGAGAGTGTTAGGAGTGAGTGTAGCCTTCAAGAACC
Source organism: Eleutherodactylus coqui (assembly GCF_035609145.1). Classification (NCBI taxonomy): domain Eukaryota; kingdom Metazoa; phylum Chordata; class Amphibia; order Anura; family Eleutherodactylidae; genus Eleutherodactylus; species Eleutherodactylus coqui. The sequence goes on from NC_089840.1 coordinate 154,307,328, forward strand.
TCAACGGTCCTTTCTAGAGCCAAATTTAACCGTGTGCAGTACTGTGCTGGCTGCTGTTAGCAGTGTTGCATTTTTTTTTTTTTCAAAAAATCGTCTGTGCAGAGCATTGCACCCTCCATTGATACTACAGGGACAGAATTCTGTAGGCAGGGCCACAACACAGTTATTGTTCATTGAATATCCGCTGTGGGGCCCTCCCTTTGCAAATTTGCGAAAAAATTATATTTGGCCTGCCTGTGTCAGTCCTAAGGTCTCCGTGTACGTGTGTGCTGCGTGGAGAACGTACAAAAATCAAACGCAACCAGCTACGGTTTACTGCAGGCTTGCGCCATTGTCTTTCCTGACTGGCAAATACCTGCTCTGCCAGAGTTAATAACTCTGCTACACTAAAGTTGTGTGACACTTTTTCAGGGCCACACCACAGTTATTAAACGTATTGTTCATTGAATATACGCAGTGGGGCCTTCCCTTTGCAAAAAAGCGAATTAATTATATTTGGCCTGCCTGTGTCAGTCCTAAGGTCTCCGTGTACGTGTGTGCTGCGTGGAGAACGTACAAAAATCAAACGCAACCAGCTGCGGTTTACTGCAGGCTTGCGCCATTGTCTTTCCTGACTGGCAAATACCTGCTCTGCCAGAGTTAATAACTCTGCTACACTAAAGTTGTGTGACACTTTTTCAGGGCCACACCACAGTTATTAAACGTATTGTTCATTGAATATCCGCAGTGGGGCCCTCCCTTTGCAAATTTGCGAAAAAATTATATTTGGCCTGCCTGTGTCAGTCCTAAGGTCTCCGTGTACGTGTGTGCTGCGTGGAGAACGTACAAAAATCAAACGCAACCAGCTACGGTTTACTGCAGGCTTGCGCCATTGTCTTTCCTGACTGGCAAATACCTGCTCTGCCAGAGTTAATAACTCTGCTACACTAAAGTTGTGTGACACTTTTTCAGGGCCACACCACAGTTATTAAACGTATTGTTCATTGAATATACGCAGTGGGGCCTTCCCTTTGCAAAAAAGCGAATTAATTATATTTGGCCTGCCTGTGTCAGTCCTAAGGTCTCCGTGTACGTGTGTGCTGCGTGGAGAACGTACAAAAATCAAACGCAACCAGCTGCGGTTTACTGCAGGCTTGCGCCATTGTCTTTCCTGACTGGCAAATACCTGCTCTGCCAGAGTTAATAACTCTGCTACACTAAAGTTGTGTGACACTTTTTCAGGGCCACACCACAGTTATTAAACGTATTGTTCATTGAATATCCGCAGTGGGGCCTTGGCTTTGCAAAAAAGCGAAAAAATTATATTTGGCCTGCAGGCTTGCGCCAATTTATTTCCTGCCTGGGAAATCAAATCACTGGTAATACAGCATGCTGAGGGGTAGGGGTAGGCCTAGAGGACGTGGACGCGGCCGAGGACGCGGAGGGCCAAGTGAGGGTGTGGGCACAGGCCGAGCTCCTGATCCAGGTGTGTCACAGCCGACTGCTGCACGATTAGGAGAGAGGCACGTTTCTGGCGTCCCCACATTCATCGCCCAATTAATGGGTCCACGCGGGAGACCTTTATTAGAAAATGAGCAGTGTGAGCAGGTCCTGTCCTGGATGGCAGAAAGTGCTTCGAGCAAGCTATCATCCACCCAGAGTTCTGCGCCGTCCAGTGCTGCAAATTCGAATCCTCTGTCTGCTGCTCCTCCTTCCTCCCAGCCTCCTCACTCCACTACAATGACACATGCTCAGGAGCGGGAACACTCCCAGGAACTTTTCTCGGGCCCCTGCTCAGATTGGGCAGCAGTGGTTCCTCTCCCACCAGAGGAGTTTATCGTCACTGATGCCCAACCATTGGAAAGTTCCCGGGGTCCGGGGGATGAGGCTGGGGACTTCCGGCAACTGTCTCAAGACCTTTCAGTGGGTGAGGAGGACAATGACAATGAGACACAGTTGTCTTGCAGTGAGGTAGTAGTAAGGGCAGTAAGTCCGAGGGAGCAGCGCACAGAGGATTCGGAGGAAGAGCAGCAGGACGATGAGGTGACTGACCCCACCTGGTGTGCAACGCCTACACAGGACAGGTCTTCAGAGGGGGAGGCATGGGCAGCAGCAGGGCAGGTTGCAAGAGGCAGTGCGGTGGCCAGGGGTAGAGGCAGGGCCAGACCGAATAATCCACCAACTGTTTCCCAAAGCGCCCCCTCGCGCCATGCCACCCTGCAGAGGCCGAGGTGCTCTAAGGTCTGGCAGTTTTTCACAGAGACGCCTGACGACCGACGAACAGTGGTGTGCAACCTTTGTCGCGCCAAGATCAGCCGGGGAGCCACCACCAACAGCCTGACCACCACCAGCATGCGCAGACATATGATGACCAAGCACCCCACAAGGTGGGACGAAGGCCGTTCACCGCCTCCGGTTTGCACCGCTGCCTCTCCCCCTGTGCCCCAACCTGCCACTGAGATCCAACCCCCCTCTCAGGACACAGGCACGACCGTCTCATGGCCTGCACCCACACCCTCACCTCCGCTGTCCTCGGCTCAATCCAGCAATGTCTCGCCGTCGCTAGCGCAAGTCTTTGAGCGGAAGCGCAAGTACGCCGCCGTCCAGCCGTCGCTAGCGCAAGTCTTTGAGCGGAAGCGCAAGTACGCCGCCACGCACCCGCACGCTCAATCGTTAACCGTCCACATAGCCAAATTTATCAGCCTTGAGATGCTGCCGTATAGGGTTGTGGAAACGGAGTCCTTCAAAGCTATGATGGCGGCGGCGGCCCCGCGCTACTCAGTTCCCAGTCGCCACTACTTTTCCCGATGTGCCGTCCCAGCCCTGCACGACCACGTCTCCCGCAACATTGTACGCGCCCTCACCAATGCGGTTAGTGGCAAGGTCCACTTAACTACGGACACGTGGACAAGCACAGGCGGGCAGGGCCACTACATCTCCCTGACGGCACATTGGGTGAATTTAGTGGAGGCTGGGACAGAGTCAGAGCCTGGGACCGCTCACGTCCTACCCACCGCCAGAATTGCGGGCCCCAGCTCGGTGGTGGTATGTTCGGCGGTGTATGCTTCTTCCACTTAAGCACCCTCCTCCTCCTCCTCCTCCTCCTCAACCTCTGTCTCGCAATCTAGATGTGTCAGCAGCAGCAGGACGTCGCCAGCAGTCGGTGTCGCGCGGCGTGGCAGCACAGCGGTGGGCAAGCGTCAGCAGGCCGTGCTGAAACTACTCCGCTTAGGAGATAGGAGGCACACGGCCCACGAACTGCTGCAGGGTCTGACAGAGCAGACCGACCGCTGGCTTGCGCCGCTGAGCCTCCAACCGGGCATGGTCGTGTGTGACAACGGCCGTAACCTGGTGGCGGCTCTGCAGCTCGGCAGCCTCACGCACGTGCCATGCCTGGCCCACGTCTTTAATTTGGTGGTTCAGCGCTTTCTGAAAAGCTACCCTCGCTTGTCAGACCTGCTCGTAAAGGTGTGCCGGCTCTGCGCACATTTCCGCAAGTCCCACACGGACGCTGCCACCCTGCGCACCCTGCAACATCGCTTTAATCTGCCAGTGCACCGACTGCTGTGCGACGTGCCCACACGGTGGAACTCTACGCTCCACATGTTGGCTAGGCTCTATGAGCAGCGTAGAGCTATAGTGGAATACCAACTCCAACATGGGCGGCGCAGTGGGAGTCAGCCTCCTCAATTCTTTTCAGAAGAGTGGGCCTGGTTGGCAGACATCTGCCAGGTCCTTCGAAACTTTGAGCAGTCTACCCAGGTGGTGAGCGGCGATGCTGCAATCATTAGCGTCACCATTCCTCTGCTATGCATCTTGAGAACTTCCCTGCAAACCATAAAGGCAGCCGCTTTGCGCTCGGAAACAGAGCCGGGGGAAGACAGTATGTCGCTGGATAGTCAGAGCACCCTCCTGTCTATATCTCAGCGCGTTCAGGAGGAGGAGGAGGAGCATGAGGAGGATGAGGAGGAGGGGGAAGAGACAGCTTGGCCCACTGCTGACCGTACCCATGCTGCTTGCCTGTCATCATTTCAGCGTGTATGGCCTGAGGAGGAGGAGGAGGAGGAGGATCCTGAAAGTGATCTTCCTAGTGCGGACAGCCATGTGTTGCGTACAGGTACCCTGGCACACATGGCTGACTTCATGTTAGGATGCCTTTCTCGTGACCCTCGCATTCAACGCATTCTGGCCACTACGGATTACTGGGTGTACACACTGCTCGACCCACGCTATAAGGAGAACCTTCCCAGTCATTCCCGAAGAGGAAAGGGGTTCGAGAGTGTTGCTATACCACAGGACCCTGGCGGACAAGCTGATGGTAAAATTCCCATCCGACAGCGGTAGTGGCAGAAGGCGCAGTTCCGAGGGCCAGGTAGCAGGGGAGGTGCGTAGATCGAGCAGCATGTACAGCCCAGGCAGTGCAACAGTCTTTAAGGGCATTGACAGCTTTATGGCTCCCCAGCAAGACTGTGTCAACGCTCCCCAGTCAAGGCTGAGTCGGCGGAAGCACTGTAAAAGGATGGTGAGGGAGTACGTAGCCGATCGCACGACCATCCTCGGTGACGCCTCTGCCCCCTACAACTACTGGGTGTCGAAGCTGGACACGTGGCCTGAACTAGCGCTGTATGCCCTGGAGGTGCTTGCTTGTCCTGCGGCTAGCGTCTTGTCGGAGAGGGTGTTTAGTGCGGCTGGGGGAATCATCACAGATAAGCGTACCCGCCTGTCAACCGACAGTGCCGACAGGCTAACACTCATCAAGATGAACAAAGCCTGGATTTCCCCAGACTTCTCTTCTCCACCAGCGGACAGCAGCGATAAGTAAGCAATACGTAGGCTGCACCCGCGGATGGAAGCCACGTTCTCTCTCACCATCCAAAACGGGGACATTTCTGCTTCATCAATCTGTGTCTAATATTCCTCCTCCTCCTCCTGCTCCTCCTCCTGAAACCTCACGTAATCACGCTGAACGGGCAATTTTTCTTAGGGCCACAAGGCTCACTCATCTAATTTTTCTAAACAATTTTTATATGTTTCAATGCTCTTAAAAGCGTTGAAACTTTAACTTGAACCAATTTTTCGTTAAACTGGGCTACCACTTAAGCCACATTAACCAAAGCGTTTAATGGGTTTCACCTGCCATCTTGGTTGGGCATGGCCAATTTTTACTGAGGTACATTAGTACTGTTGGTACACCAATTTTTTGGGGCCCTCACCTACAGTGTAATCATAGCAATTTGTATGTTCTTCGCCTGCACTCATGGTACAGAAGTGTGTGTGGGGTTGGCCTACACTTTAGCTACATAAATGTAACTTGGGCCTTGGCTATACTGCAGCAACTGAAATGGAACTAAGACTGCGCTCCCACTATACTGCTGCTTCAGAATTGTTACTGGGGCCTGTCTTGAGTGCTACTATTGCTGACATGGAACGAAGACTGCGCTCCCGCTATACTTCTGCTTCGGAATTGTTACTGGGGCCTGTCTTGAGTGCTACTATTGCTGACATGGAACGAAGACTGCGCTCCCGCTATACTGCTGCTTCGGAATTGTTACTGGGGCCTGTCTTGAGTGCTACTATTGCTGACATGGAACGAAGACTGCGCTCCCGCTATACTGCTGCTTCGGAATTGTTACTGGGGCCTGTCTTGAGTGCTACTATTGCTGACATGGAACGAAGACTGCGCTCCCGCTATAATGCTGCTAGTGATATGTTAGTGGGGCCTGTCCTAATGCTACGGCTGAAATGTTACGAATTATGGGCTCTGCCTATACCGCTGCTAATGGTATGTCTCTGGGGTGTGGAAACAGAGGCTTCCCAAAGACATGATGGCGGCGAGGCCATTTCCCACCAACGCGGTTACTGTTAAGGTGCATATAACCACGGACACGTGGAGAGGACACGTAGTGCCTCAAAAACATCCCCCTCCTCCTCCAACAGGGAAAACATTCTTGGCAAATGCCTTTGCATTGGTTCGTCTGGTGGCAGTCCAAGAATTTCACCTTTACCGACACTACAAGAGAGCCCCCCCACCATCCCCCCGCCACGGCCCACTTAATCCTGGCCACATTCCGAAAACCAACAAAATAAAACCGCGCTACTAGGTCCGCAGTCACCACCACATTACCACCAACGCGATTACTGTTAAGGTGCATATAACCACGGACACGTGGAGAGGACACGTAGTGCCTCAAAAACATCCCCCCGCCACGGCCCACTTAATCCTGGCCACATTCCGAAAACCAACAAAATAAAACCGCGCTACTAGGTCCGCAGTCACCACCACATTACCACCAACGCGGTTACTGTTAAGGTACATATTACCAGTCTGACTGGGGCATGCAGACACCTTGACAGAATGAATAGTGTGTGGCACATAGGTTCCCCATTGCTATGCCCACGTGTGCAGCTCCTGATGGCGGTGGCACAGGATTGGATTTCTCATTGGTTCTGTACAGCATTGTGGGCTATCGCCCCGCCCCTTTTAAAGAGGGTCGCTGCCTAGCCATGCCAACCCCTCTGCAGTGTGTGCCTGCGGTTCCTCCTCATGGCAGACGCACTTCTAAATAGACATGAGGGTGGTGTGGCATGAGGGCAGCTGAAGGCTGCGCAGGGACACTTTGGTGTGCGCTGTGGGGGGGAGGGGGGGCGGTTGGTCAGCATGTAACCCAGGAGAAGTGGCAGCGGAGTGTTATCCAGGCAGTGATTGTGCTTTGTTGTAGCTAGTGTTGTGCTTAGCAAAGGTATGCCATGCTAATGAGGGCTTTTCAGAAGTAAAAGTTTTTGGGAGGGGGGGGGCCCACTCTTGCCGCTATTGTGGCTTAATAGTGGGACCTGTGAACTTGAGTTGCAGCCCAACACGTAGCCCCTCGCCTGCCCTATCCGTTGCTGTGTCGTTCCCATCACTTTCTTGAATTGCCCAGATTTTCACACATGAAAACCTTAGCGAGCATCGGCGAAATACAAAAATGCTCGGGTCGCCCATTGACTTCAATGGGGTTCGTTATTCGAAACGAACCCTCAAGCATCGCGAAAAGTTCGTTCTGAGTAACGAGCACCCGAGCATTTTGGTACTCGCTCATCTCTATTTATGACATAATCAATGCTCGTGTCAAATTTCCCATTTCTATGACACCGGAAAGTGAAGAAATTACATTCCGCGCGTAAAATTTGGACGCTAATTCTTTTGCGCATAGAATTGAATAATGGAGTTGGGACTTATTAGCTTTTCCTATTTATGACATAATCAATGCTCGTGCCAAATTTCCCATTTCTATGACACCGGAAAGTGAAAAAATTACATTCCGCACGTAAAATTTTGACACCAATTCTTTTGCGCTAGAATTGAATAATCGAGTTGGGACTTATTAGCTTTTCCTACTTATGACATAATCAATGCTCGTGCCAAATTTCACGTTTCTATGACACCGGAAAGTGAGATAATTAGATTCCGTACGTAAAATTTGGATCCTAATTCTTTTGCGCATAGAATTGAATAATCGAGTTGGGACCCATTAACTTTTCCTATTTATGACAATCAATGCTCCTGCCAAATTTTGAGTTTCTATAACACCGGGAAGTGAGAGAATTAGATTCTGTACTCAAAATTTGGACGCTAATTCTTTTGCGCATAGAATTGAATAATCGAGTTGGGACCCATTAGATGTTCCTATTTATGACATAATCAATGCTCGTGCCAAATTTCACTTTTCTATGACACCGGAAAGTGAGAAAATTAGATTCCGTACGTAAAATTTGGACGCTAATTCTTTTGCGCATAGAATTGAATAATCGAGTTGGGACCCAACAACTTTTCAAATTTATGACACAATCAATGCAGGTGCCAAATTTCATGTTTCTATCTCATTGGGAAGTGAGAGAATTAGATTATGTACGTAAAATTTGGACGCTAATTCTTTTGCGCATAGAATTGAATAATCGAGTTGGGACCCATTAGCTTTTCCTATTTATGACATAATCAATGCTCGTGCCGAATTTCATGTTTCTATGACACCGGAAAGTGAAGAAATTACATTCCGCGCGTAAAATTTGGACGCTAATTCTTTTGCGCATAGAATTGAATAATGGAGTTGGGACCCATTAGCTTTTCCTATTTATGACATAACCAATGCTCGTGCCAAATTTCCCGTTTCTATGACACCGGAAAGTGAAAAAATTACATTCCGCACGTAAAATTTCGACACCAATTCTTTTGCGCTAGAATTGAATAATCGAGTTGGGACCTATGTACTTTTCCTACTTATGACATAATCAATGCTCGTGCCAAATTTCACGTTTCTATGACACCGGAAAGTGAGATAATTAGATTCCGTACGTAAAATTTGGATGCTAATTCTTTTGCGCATAGAATTGAATAATCGAGTTGGGACCCATTAACTTTTCCTATTTATGACAATCAATGCTCCTGCCAAATTTCGAGTTTCTATAACACCGGGAAGTGAGAGAATTAGATTCTGTACTCAAAATTTGGACGCTAATTCTTTTGCGCATAGAATTGAATAATCGTGTTGGGACCCATTAACTTTTCCCATTTATGACATAATCAATGCTCGGGCCAAATTTTAAGTTTTAATGACATTGGAAAGTTACAGATTTAGATTACATACGTAAAATTTCGACGACAATTCTTTTGCGCTAGAATTGAATAATCGAGTTGGGACCCAATTACTTTTCCTATTTTGGAGATAATCTATGCTTGTGCCAAATTTCATGTTTCTACGACACCGGGAAGTTGGAGAACTTTTGGCGAGTCAGTCAGTGAGTGATTCAGTGAGGGCTTTCGTCTTTATATATATAGACTAGCTGATATACCCGGCTTCGTCCGAGTTAATTTGGTACTGGTGTTTATCTGGTGTTCAAACGGACAATCTTATGAAGTCGTGGTTACTTTAGAGATACTGAGGAAAAACATATGTTCTCCATTTTGCATAGTTCTCTGCGTTACCCAGGAAACCCCACGTGGAGGCAACCCTGCGATGTTTTCTTCATATAAAATGACATCAGGAAGTGAGAGAATTAGATTACGTACATAAAATTTGGACACTAATTCTTTTGCGCTTAGAATTGAATAATCGAGTTGGGACCCATTAACTTTTCCTATTTATGACATAATCAATGCTCGTGCCAAATTTCCCGTTTCTATGAGACCGGAAAGTGAGAAAATTACATTCCGCACGTAAAATTTCGACGCCAAGTCTTTTGCGCATAGAATTGAATAATCGAGTTGGGACCCATTAGCTTTTCGTTTTTTGATATTATCAGTGCTCATGCCATATTTCCTGTTTCTATGACAACGGAAAGTGAGAAAAATACATTCCGCACGTAAAATTTCGACGCCAATTCTTTCGCGCATAGAATTGAATAATCGAGTTGGGACCCATCAGCTTTTCCTATTTATGATATAATCAATGCTCGTGCCAAATTTCCTGTTTCTATGACACCGGAAAGTGAGAAAATTAGATTCCGTACGTAAAATTTGGACGCTAATTCTTTTGCGCATAGAATTGAATAATCGAGTTGGGACCCAACAACTTTTCAAATTTATGACACAATCAATGCACGTGCCAAATTTCATGTTTCTATCACATTGGGAAGTGAGAATTAGATTATGTACGTAAAATTTGGACGCTAATTCTTTTGCGCATACTATTGAATAATGGAGTTGGGACCCATTAGCTTTTCCTATTTATGACATAATCAATGCTCGTGCCAAATTTCACGTTTCTATGACACCGGAAAGTGAAAAAATTACATTCCGCACGTAAAATTTTGACGCCAATTCTTTTGCGCATAGAATTGAATAATCGAGTTGGGACCCATTAGCTTTTCCTATTTATGACATAATCAATGCTCGTTCCAAATTTCCCGTTTCTATGACACCGGAAAGTGAAAAAATTACATTCCGCACGTAAAATTTTGACGCCAATTCTTTTGCGCTAGAATTGAATAATCGAGTTGGGACTTTTAAACTTTTCCTATTTATGACATAATCAATGCTCGTGCCAAATTTCCCGTTTCTATGACACCGGAAAGTGAAAAAATTACATTCTGGACGTAAAATTTCGACGCTAATTCTTTTGCGCATACAATTGAATAATCGAGTTGGGACCCATTAGCTTTTCCTATTTATGACAATCAATGCTCGTGCCAAAATTCCCGTTTCTATGACACTGGAATGTGAGAAAATTACATTTTGCACGTAAAATTTGGACGATAATTCTTTTGTGCATAGAATTGAATATTCGAGTTGGGACCCATTAGCTTTTCCTATTTATGACATAATCAATGCTCGTGCCAAATTTCACATTTCTATGACACCGGAAAGTGAGAAAATTACATTCCGCACGCTAAATTTGGACGCTAATTCTTTTGCGCATAGAATTGAATAATGGAGTTGGGACCCATTAGCTTTTAATATTTATGACATAATCAATGCTCATGCCAAATTTCCACTTTCTATGACACCGGAAAGTGAAAAATTACATTCCGCACGTAAAATTTTGACGCCAATTCTTTTGCGCTAGAATTGAATAATCGAGTTGGGACTTATAAAGTTTTCCTATTTATGACATAATCAATGCTCGTGCCAAATTTCACGTTTTTATGACACCGGAAAGTGAGAAAATTAGATTTCGTACGTAAAATTTCGACGCTAATTCTTTTGCGCATAGAATTGAATAATCGAGTTGGGACCCATTGGCTTTTCCTATTTATGACATAATAAATGCTAATGCCAAATTTCATGTTTCTATGACATTGGAAAGTGAGAAAATTACATTCCGCACGTAAAATTTGGACGCCTATTCTTTTGCGCATAGAATTGAATAATCGAGTTTGGACCTATTAGCTTATCCGATCTATGACATAGTCAATGCTCCTGCCAAATTTCCTGTTTCTTTGACACCGGAAAGTAAGAAAATAACATACCGCACGTAAAATGTGGACGCTAATTCTTTTGCGCATACAATTGAATAATGGAGTTGGGACCCATTAGCTTTTCCTATTCATGACATAATCAATGCTCATGCCAAATTTCCCGTTTCTATGACACCGGAAAGTGAAAAAATTACATTCCGCACGTAAAATTTCGACGCCAATTCTTTTGCGCATAGAATTGAATAATCGAGTTGGGACCCATTAGCTTTTACTATTTATGACATAATCAATGCTCGTGCCAAATTTCACGTTTCTATGACACCGGAAAGTGAGAAAATTACATTCCGCACGTAAAATTTGGACGCTAATTCTTTTGCGCATAGAATTGAATAATGGAGTTGGGACCCATTAGCTTTTCCTATATATAACATAATCAATGCTCGTGGCAAATTTCCCATTTCTATGACACCGGAAAGTGAAGAAATTACATTACGCACGTAAACTTTGGACGCTAATTCTTTTGCGCATAGAATTGAATAATCGAGTTGGGACCCATTAGCTTTTCCTATTTATGACATAATCAATGCTCGTGCCAAATTTCACGTTTCTATGACACCGGAAAGTGAGAAAATTAGATTTCGTACGTAAAATTTCGACGCTAATTCTTTTGCGCATAGAATTGAATAATCGAGTTGGGACCCATTGGCTTTTCCTATTTATGACATAATAAATGCTTGTGCCAAATTTCATGTTTCTATGACATTGGAAAGTGAGAAAATTACATTCCGCACGTAAAATTTGGATGCTTATTCTTTTGCGCATAGAATTGAATAATCGAGTTGGGACTAATTAGCTTTTCCTATTTATGACATAATCAATGCTCGTGCCAAATTTCCCATTTCTGTGACACCGGAAAGTGAAAAAATTACATTCTGCACGTAAAATTTTGACGCCAATTCTTTTGCGCTAGAATTGAATAATCGAGTTGGGACTTATAAACTTTTCCTATTTATGACATAATCAATGCTCGTGCCAAATTTCTCGTTTCTATGACACCGGAAAGTGAAAAAATTACATTCCGTATGTAAACTTTCGACGCTAATTCTTTTGCGCAAAGAATTGAATAATCGGGTTGGGAACCATTAGCTTTTCCTATTTATGACATAATCAATGCTCGTGCCAAAATTCCCGTTTCTATGACACCGGAATGTGAGAAAATTACATTCCGCACGTAAAATTTGGACGCTATTTCTTTTGCGCATAGAATTGAATAATCGAGTTGGGACCCATTAGCTTTTCCTATTTATGACATAATCAATGCTCGTGCCAAATTTCCCGTTTCTATGACACCGGAATGTGAGAAAATTAGATTCCGTACGTAAAATTTTGACGCTAATTCTTTTGCGCATAGAATTGAATAATGGAGTTGGGACCCATTAGCCTTTACTATTTATGACATAATCAATGCTCGTGCCAAATTTCCTGTTTCTATGACACCGGAAAGTGAAAAAATTACATTCCGCACGTAAAATTTTGACGCTAATTCTTTTGCGCATAGAATTGAATAATCGAGTTGCGACCCATTAGCTTTTCCTATTTATGACATAATCAATGCTCGTGCCAAATTTCCCGTTTCTATGACACCAGAAAGTGAAAAAATAACATTCCACACGTAAAATTTCGACGCTAATTCTTTTGTGCTAGAATTGAATAATGGAGTTGGTACCCGTTAGCTTTTCCTATTTATGACATAATCAATGCTCATGCCAAATTTCCCGTTTCTATGACACCAGCAAGTGAAAAAATTACATTCCGCACGTAAAATTTTGACACCAATTCTTTTGCGCTAGAATTGAATAATCGAGTTGGGACTTATAAAGTTTTCCTATTTATGACATAATCAATGCTCATGCCAAATTTCACGTTTCTATGACATTGGAAAGTGAGAAAATTAGATTCCGTACGTAAAATTTGGACGCTAATTCTTTTGCGCAAAGAATTGAATAATTGAGTTGGGACCCATTAGCTTTTCCTATTTATGACATAATCAATGCTCCTGCCAAATTTCCCATTTCTATGACACCGGAAAGTGAGAAAATTACATTCCGCACGTAAAATTTTGACACCAATTCTTTTGCGCTAGAATTGAATAATCGAGTTGGGACTTATAAAGTTTTCCTATTTATGACATAATCAATGCTCATGCCAAATTTCACGTTTCTATGACATTGGAAAGTGAGAAAATTAGATTCCGTACGTAAAATTTGGACGCTAATTCTTTTGCGCAAAGAATTGAATAATTGAGTTGGGACCCATTAGCTTTTCCTATTTATGACATAATCAATGCTCCTGCCAAATTTCCCATTTCTATGACTCCGGAAAGTGAGAAAATTACATTCCGCACGTAAAATTTGGACGCTTATTCTTTTGCGCATAAAATTGAATAATCGAGTTTGGACCTATTAGCTTTTCCGATCTATGACATAGTCAATGCTCGTGCCAAATTTCCTGTTTCTTTGACACCGGAAAGTAAGAAAATTACATACCGCACGTCAATTTTGGACGCTAATTCTTTTGCGCATAGAATTGAATATTCAAGTTGGGGCCCATTAGCTTTTCCTATTTCTGACATAATCAATGCTCGTGCCAAATTTCACGTTTCTATGACACCGGAAAGTGAGAAAATTAGATTCCGCACGTAAAATTTCGACGCTAATTCTTTTGCGCTAGAATTGAATAATCGACTTGGGACCCATTAACTTTTCCTATTTATGACATAATCAATGCTCCTGCCAAATTTCACATTTCTATGACACCGGAAAGTGAGAAAATTAGATTCCGTACGTAAAATTTGAACGCTAATTCTTTTGCGCATACTATTGAATAATGGAGTTGGCACCCATTAGCTTTTCCTATTTATGACATAATCAATGCTCGTGCCAAATTTCACGTTTCTATGACACCGGAAAGTGAAAAAATTACATTCCGCACGTAAAATTTTGATGCCAATTCTTTTACGATAGAATTGAATAATCGAGTTGAGACCTATGAACATTTCCTATTTATGACATAATCAATGCTCGTGCCAAATTTCCTATTTCTATGACACCGAAAAGTGAAGAAATTACATTCCGCACGTAAAATTTGGACGCTAATACTTTTGCGCATAGAATTGAATAATCGAGTTGGGACCCATTAGCTTTTCCTATTTCTGACATAATCAATGCTCGTGCCAAATTTCCTGTTTCTATGACACCGGAAAGTGAAAAAATTACATTCCGCACGTAAAATTTTGACGCCAATTCTTTTGAGCTAGAATTGAATAATCGAGTTGGGACTTTTAAACTTTTCCTATATATGACATAATCAATGCTCGTACCAAATTTATCGTTTCTATGACACTGGAAAGTGAAAAAATTACATTCCGTATGTAAAATTACGACGCTAATTCTTTGCGCATACAATTGAATAATCGAGTTGGGACCCATTAGCTTTTCCTATTTATGACATAATCAATGCTCGTGCCAAAATTCCCGTTTCTATGACACCGGAATGTGAGAAAATTAAATTCCGCACGTAAAATTTGGACGATAATTCTTTTGCGCATAGAATTGAATATTCGAGTTGGGACCCATTAGCGTTTCCTATTTATGACATAATCAATGCTCATGCCAAATTTCCCGTTTCTATGACACCGGAAAGGGAAAAAATTACATTCCGCACGTAAAATTTGGACGCCAATTCTTTTGCGCTAGAATTGAATAATCGAGTTGGGACCCATTAGCTTTTACTATTTATGACATAATCAATGCTCATGCCAAATTTCCCGTTTCTATGACACCGGCAAGTGAGAAAATTAGATTTTGTACGTAAAATTTCGACGCTAATTCTTTTGCGCATAGAATTGAATAATCGAGTTGGGACCCATTGGCTTTTCCTATTTATGACAGAATAAATGCTTGTGCCAAATTTCATGTTTCTATGACATTGGAAAGTGAGAAAATTAGATTCCGTACGTAAAATTTGGACGCTAATTCTTTTGCGCATAGAATTGAATAATTAAGTTGGGACCCATTAGCTTTTCCTATTTATGACTAGAGATGAGCGAGCACCAAAATACTCGGGTGCTCGTTACTCGAGACGAACTTTTCGCGATGCTCGAGGGTTCGTTTCGAATAACGAACCCCATTGAAGTCAATGGGCGACCCGAGCATTATTGTATATCTCCGATGCTCGCTAAGGTTTTCATTTGTGAAAATCGGGGCAATTCAAGAAAGTGATGGGAACGACACAGCAACGGATAGGGGAGGCGAGGGGCTACATGTTGGGCTGCATCTCAAGTTCACAGGTCCCACTATTAAGCCACAATAGCGGCAAGAGTGCCCCCCCCCCCCCCCCCCAACAACTTTTACTTCTGAAAAGCCCTCATTAGCAATGCATACCTTAGCTAAGCACCACACTACCTCCAACAAAGCACAATCACTGCCTGCATGACACTCCGCTGCCACTTCTCCTGGGTTACATGCTGCCCAACACCCCCTGCACGACCCAGTGTCCACAGCGCACACCAAACTGCCCTGCGCAGCCTTCAGCTGCCCTCATGCCACGCCACACTCATGTCTATTTATAAGTGCGTCTGCCAGAGGAACCGCAGGCACACACTGCAGAGGGTTGGCACGGCAAGGCAGCGACCCTCTTTAAAAGGGGCGGGCCGGTAGTCCACAATGCTGTACAGAAGCAATGAGAAATCCAATCCTGTGCCACCTCCATCTGGAGCTGCACACGTGGGCATAGCAATGGGGAACCTATATGCCACACACTATTCATTCTGTCAAGGTGTCTGCATGCCCCAGTCAGACCGCAGTTTTTTATAAATAGTCACAGACATGTACAACTCCGCAATGGGAATTCCGTGTGCACCCACAGCATGGGTGGCTCCCTGGAACCCACCCGCTGTACATAAATGTATCCCATTGCAGTGCCCTGGACAGCAGAGCTAACGTCAGATGAAATGCAGGTGGGCTTCGGCCCACACTGCATGCCCCAGTCAGACAGGGGTTCTTTATAAGTGGACACATGTAGTTACAATTCCCTGTGGACCCACAGCATGGGTGGCTCCCTGGAACCCACCGGCGGTACATAAAAATATCCCATTGCATTGCCCATCACAGCTGAGGTAATAATGTCATGTTTAATGCAGGTGGGCTTCGGCCCACACTGCATGCCCCAGTCAGACTGGGGTTCTTTAGAAGTGGACACATGTAGTTACAACTCCCTGTGGACCCACAGCATGGGTGGGTGCCAGGAAGCCACCGGCGGTACATAAAAATATCCCATTGCATTGCCCATCACAGCTGAGGTAATAATGTCATGTTTAATGCAGGTGGGCTTCGGCCCACACTGCATGCCCCAGTCAGACTGGGGTTGTTTAGAAGTGGACACATGTAGTTACAACTCCCTGTGGACCCACAGCATGGGTGGCTCCCTGGAACCCACCGGCGGTACATAAAAATATCCCATTGCATTGCCCAACACAGCGGATGTAACGTCAGCTGTAATGCAGGTGAGCTAAAAATTAATTTGATTACACTGTAGGCGAGGGCCCACAAAAATTGCTGTATCAATAGTACTAATGTACATCAGAAAAATTGGCCATGGCCAACCAAGAGGGCAGGTGAAACCCATTAATCGCTTTGGTTAATGTGGCTTAATTGGTAACTAGGCCAGGAGGCAGCCCAGTTAAAATAAAAATTGGTGGAGGTGAAAGTTTCAACGCTTAAGGGCGCCCACCCACTGGCGTTTGCGATTTCCGTGCGTTAAAAACGCAGCGTTTTCGGCGCGTTTTCCGCGCGTTTTTCGCGGCGTTTTCGCGGCTTTTCGCTGCTTTTCCGTTAATTTACATTGACATTCATGGGTGCATTAAGAGAAAAATAAGGACACATATGCAACTGACAGTTCCTATGTTAAAAATCGCAACGGACCAAAAAAAAAACGCCAGTGGACAGGAACACATGTTATCTCTATGCCTGTGCAGGAAAAACGCAAAACGCAAACGCAGGTAAAAAAAACGCCAGTGGGTGGGCGCCCTTAATGAGCATTGAAACGTATAAAAATTGTTTAGAAAAATTATATGACTGAGCCTTGTGGGCCTAAGAAAAATTGCCCGTTCGGCGTGATTATGTGAGGTTTCAGGAGGAGGAGCAGGAGGAGGAGGAGGAATATTATACACAGATTGATGAAGCGAAAAGGTCCCCGTTTTTGATGGGGATACAGAACGATGCTTCCATCCGCGGGTGCAGCCTACGTATTGCTTAGGTATCGCTGCTGTCCGCTGGTGGAGAAGAGAAGTCTGGGGAAATCCAGGCTTTGTTCATCTTGATGAGTGATAGCCTGTCGGCACTGTCGGTTGACAGGCGGGTACGCTTATCTGTGATGATTCCCCCAGCCGCACTAAACACCCTCTCTGACAAGACGCTAGCTGCAGGACAAGCAAGCACCTCCAGAGTATACAGCGCGAGTTCAGGCCACGTGTCCAGCTTCGACACCCAGTAGTTGTAGGGGGCAGAGGCGTCACCGAGGATGGTCGTGCGATCGGCTACGTACTCCCTCACCATCCTTTTACAGTGCTCCCGCCGACTCAGCCGTGACTGGAGAGCGGTGACACAGTCTTGCTGGGGAGCCATAAAGCTGTCAAGGGCCTTAAAGAGTGTTGGCCTGCCTGTGCTGTACATGCTGCCTGATCTCCGCGCCTCCCCTGCTACCTGGCCCTCGGAACTGCGCCTTCCGCCACTAGCGCTGTCGTATGGGAATTTTACCATCAGTTTGTCCGCCAGGGTCCTGTGGTATCGCAACACTCTCGAACCCCTTTCCTCTTCGGGTATGAGAGTGGAAAGGTTCTCCTTATACCGTGGGTCGAGCAGTGTGTACACCCAGTAATCCATAGTGGCCAGAATGCATGTAACGCGAGGGTCACGAGAAAGGCATCCTAACATGAAGTCAGCCATGTGTGCCAGGGTACCTGTACGCAACACATGGCTGTCCTCACTAGGAAGATCACTTTCAGGATCCTCCTCCTCCTCCTCCTCAGGCCATACACGCTGAAAGGATGACAGGCCAGCAGCATGTGTACCCTCACCAGTGGGCCAAGCTGTGTCTTCCCCCTCCTCCTCATCTTCCTCATCCTCCTCCTCCTCCTCCTCACCGCGCTGAGATATAGACAGGAGGGTGCTCTGACTATCCAGCGACATACTGTCTTCCCCCGGCTCTGTTTCCGAGTGCAAAGCGTCTGCCTTTATGCTTTGCAGGGAACTTCTCAAGAGGCATAGCAGAGGAATGGTGACTCGAATGATTGCAGCATCGCCGCTCACCACCTGGGTAGACTCCTCAAAGTTTCGAAGGACCTGGCAGATGTCTGCCAACCAGGCCCACTCTTCTGAAAATAATTGAGGAGGCTGACTCCCACTGCGCCGCCCATGTTGGAGTTGGTATTCCACTATAGCTCTACGCTGCTCATAGAGCCTGGCCAACATGTGGAGCGTAGAGTTCCACCGTGTGGGCACGTCGCACAGCAGTCGGTGCACTGGCAGATTAAACCGATGTTGCAGGGTGCGCAGAGTGGCAGCGTCCGTGTGGGACTTGCGGAAATGTGCGCAGAGCCGGCACACCTTTCCGAGCAGGTCTGACAAGCGAGGGTAGCTTTTCAGAAAGCGCTGAACCACCAAATTAAAGACGTGGGCCAGGCATGGCATGTGCGTGAGGCTGCCGAGCTGCAGAGCCGACACCAGGTTACGGCCGTTGTCACACACGACCATGCCCGGTTGGAGGCTCAGCGGCGCAAGCCAGCGGTCGGTCTGCTCTGTCAGACCCTGCAGCAGTTCGTGGGCCGTGTGCCTCTTATCTCCTAAGCTGAGTAGTTTCAGCACGGCCTGCTGACGCTTGCCCACCGCTGTGCTGCCACGCCGCGCGACACCGACTGCTGGCGACGTGCTGCTGCTGCTGACACATCTTGATTGTGAGACAGAGGTTGCGTTGGAGGAGGAGGAGGAGGAGGACGGTGGTTTAGTGGAGGAAGCATACACCGCCGCAGATACCACCACCGAGCTGTGGCCCGCAATTCTGGGGGTGGGTAGGACGTGAGCGGTCCCAGGCTTTGACTCTGTCCCAGCCTCCACTAAATTCACCCAATGTGCCGTCAGGGAGATATAGTGGCCCTGCCCGCCTGTGCTTGTCCACGTGTCCGTTGTTAAGTGGACCTTGGCAATAACCGCGTTGGTGAGGGCGCGTACAATGTTGCGGGAGACGTGGTCGTGCAGGGCTGGGACGGCACATCGGGAAAAGTAGTGGTGACTGGGAACTGAGTAGCGCGGAGCCGCCGCCGCCATCATACTTTTGAAGGACT
This sequence comes from Eleutherodactylus coqui, assembly GCF_035609145.1. Classification (NCBI taxonomy): domain Eukaryota; kingdom Metazoa; phylum Chordata; class Amphibia; order Anura; family Eleutherodactylidae; genus Eleutherodactylus; species Eleutherodactylus coqui. The sequence goes on from NC_089840.1 coordinate 154,326,598, forward strand.
CCGTTTCCACAACCCTATACGGCAGCATCTCTAGGCTGATAAATTTGGCTACGTGCACGTTTAACGCTTGAGCGTGCGGGTGCGTGGCGGCGTACTTGCGCTCCAACACTTGCGCTAGCGATGGCTGGAGGCTGCGCTGACAGACATTGCTGGATGGGGCCGAGGACAGCGGAGGTGAGGGTGTGGGTGCAGGCCAGGAGACGGTAGTGCCTGTGTCCTCAGAGCGGGGTTGGATCTCAGTGGCAGGTTGGGGCACAGGGGGAGAGGCAGCGGTGCAAACCGGAGGCGGTGAACGGCCTTCGTCCCACCTTGTGGGGTGCTTGGCCATCATATGTCTGCGCTTGCTGGTGGTGGTGAGGCTGGTGGTGGTGGCTCCCCGGCTGATCTTGGCGTGACAAAGGTTGCACACCACTGTTCGTCGGTCGTCTGCACTCTCAGTGAAAAACTGCCAGACCTTTGTGCACCTCGGCCACTGCAGGGTGGCATGGCGCGAGGGTGCGCTCTGGGAAACAGTTGGTTGATTATTCTGTCTGGCCCTGCCTCTACCCCTGGCCACTGCACTGCCTCTTGCAACCTGCCCTGCTGCTGCCCTTGCCTCCCCCTCTGAAGACCTGTCCTCAGTAGGCGTAGCAAACCAGGTGGGGTCAGTCACCTCATTGTCCTGCTGCTCTTCCTCAGAATCCTCGGTGCGCTCCTCCCTCGGACTTAATGCCCTTACTACTACCTCACTGATAGACAACTGTGTCTCATCGTCATCGGCCTCCTCACCCACTGAAAGGTCTTGAGACAGTTGCCGGAAGTCCCCAGCCTCATCCCCCGGACCCCGGGAACTTTGCAATGGTTGGGCATGAGTCACGATAAACTCCTCTGGTGGGAGAGGAACCACTGCTGCCCAATCTGAGCAGGGTCCTGAGAACAGTTCCTGGGAGTCTGCCCGCTCCTCAGAATGTCTCATTGTAATGGAGTGAGGAGGCTGGGAGGAAGGAGGAGCAGTAGCCAGAGGATTCTGAGTTGCAGCAGTGGACGGTGCAGAACTGTGGGCGGACGATAGATTGCTGGAAGCACTTTCTGCCATCCACGACAGGACCTGCTCACACTGCTATGAATGTGGGGACGCCAGAAACGTGCCTCTCTCCTAATCCCGCAGCAGTCGGCTGCGATACACCTGGATCAGGAGCTCGGCCTGTGCCCACACCCGGACTAGGGCCTCCGCGTCCTCGGCCGCGCCCACGTCCTCTAGGCCTACCCCTACCCCTCAGCATGCTGTATTACCAGGAATGCAGAAACACAACACTGTAATTAAATGTGCCGCTTATTGGCCTGTGGTTGGAGGCTGAGTTCGCTTACGGAACGCCAGGAAATAATTTGCCGCAAGCCTGCTGTAACACTTAGCTGGCTGCGTATTTATTTGGAGAACTACTACCCCCAGCAGACACGGACCCAGAACACTGAGCACAGTGACAGGCAGGCCAAATAGATTTTTTTTCAAGAATTTTTTCAAAAGGACCACTGCGTATATTCAATCTATAATATATGTCTTCTGGCCCTGCCTACACAATTCTGTCCCTGATGTGTGTTTCACGGAACTGCAGTGTTGCACTGTTATTAACTGCAACAGACCGGTGATTTCAGAGCCAGGAAATAATTTGGCGCAAGCCTGCTGTAACACTTAGCTGGCTGCGTATTTATTTGGAGAACTACTACCCCCAGCAGACACGGACCCAGAACACTGAGCACAGTGACAGGCAGGCCAAATAGATTTTTTTTCAAGAATTTTTTCAAAAGGACCACTGCGTATATTCAATCTATAATATATGTCTTCTGGCCCTGCCTACACAATTCTGTCCCTGATGTGTGTTTCACGGAACTGCAGTGTTGCACTGTTATTAACTGCAACAGACCGGTGATTTCAGAGCCAGGAAATAATTTGGCGCAAGCCTGCTGTAACACTTAGCTGGCTGCGTATTTATTTGGAGAACTACTACCCCCAGCAGACACGGAACCAGAACACTGAGCACAGTGACAGGCAGGCCAAATAGATTTTTTCCAAATATTTTTTTCAAAAGGACCACTGCGTATATTCAATCTATAATATATGTCTTCTGGCCCTGCCTACACAATTTTCTCCCTGGAGTATTACTGCAGGGCGCAATGCTCTGCACGGCTGATATACCAAAAAAAAAAAAAAGTGCAACACTGCTAAAAGCAGCCTCCACAGTACTGCACACGGTTAGATGTGGCCCTAAGAAGGACGGTTGGGGTTCTTGAAGCCTACAATAACTCCTAACGCTCTCCCTGCCTCCACACTTCTGTCCCTGGACTATTACTGCAGGGCGCAATGCTCTGCACGGCCGATATACCAAAAAAAAAAATGTGCAACACTGCTAAAAGCAGCCTCCACAGTACTGCACACGGTTAGATGTGGCCCTAAGAAGGACCGTTGGGGTTCTTGAAGCCTACACTAACTGCTAACACTCTCCCTACAGCAGCTCCAACACGATACCACTGTCCCTCAGCTATCTCACAACGCATCTGAGGCGAGCCGCGGGAGGGGCCGATTTTTATACTCGGGTGACACCTGATCTCTCCAGCCACTCACTGCAGGGGGGTGGTATAGGGCTTGAACGTCGCAGGGGGAAGTTGTAATGCCTTCCCTGTCTTTCAATTGGCCAGAAAAGTGCGCTAACATCTCAGAGAGGAAAGTGAAAGTAACCCGAACATCGCGTGGTACTCGTTACGAGTAACGAGCATCTCGAACACGCTAATACTCGAACGAGTATCAAGCTCAGACGAGTACGTTCGCTCATCTCTATTTATGACATAATCAATGCTCCTGCCAAATTTCCCATTTCTATGACACCGGAAAGAGAGAAAATTACATTCCGCACGTAAAATTTGGACGCTAATTCTTTTGCGCATAGAATTGAATAATCGAGTTGGGACCTGTTAGCTTTTCCTATTTATGACATAATCAATGCTCCTGCCAAATTTCCCGTTTCTTTGACACCGGAATGTGAAAAAATTACATACCGCACGTAAAATCTCGATGCCAATTCTCTTGCGCTAGAATTGAATAATGGAATTGGGACCTATTAACTTTTCCTATTTATGACATAATCAATGCTCGTGCCAAATTTCCCGTTTCTATGACACCGGAAAGTGAGAAAATTACATTCCGCACGTAAAATTTCGCCGCCAATTCTATTGCGCATAGAATTGAATAATTGAGTTGGGACCCATTTGCTTTTCCTATTTATGACATAATCAATGCTGATGCCAAATTTACCATTTCTATGACACCGGCAAGTGAGAAAATTACATTCCGCACATAAAATTTGGACGCTAATTCTTTTGCGCATAGAATTGAATAATCGACTTGGGACCCATTAGTTTTTCCTACTTATGACATAATCAATGCTCGTGCCAAATTTCCCGTTTCTATGACACCGGAATGTGAGAAAATTACATTCCGCACGTAAAATTTTGACGCCAATTCTTTTGCGCTAGAATTGAATAATCGAGTTGCGACCCATTAGCTTTTCCTTTTTATGACATAATCAATGCTCCTTCCAAATTTCACGTTTCTATGACATTGGGAAGTGAGAGATTTAGATTATGTACGTAAAATTTTGGCGCCAATTCTTTTGTGCATAGAATTGAATAATGGAGTTGGGACCCATTAACTTTTCCTATGTATGACATAATCAATGCTCGTGCCAAATTTCCCGTTTCTATGACATTGGGAAGTGAGTGATTTAGATTATGTACGTTAAATTTCGACGCCAATTCTTTTGCGCTAGAATTGAATAATCGAGTTGGGACCCAATTTCTTTTCCTATTTTGGAGATAATCTATGCTTGCGCCAAATTTCATGTTTCTACGACATCGGGAAGTTGGAGAACTTTTGGCGAGTTAGTCAGTGAGTCAGTCAGTGAGTCAGTGAGTCAGTGAGGGCTTTCAGCTTTATATATATAGATACAGAGAGATCGATAGATACATACAGATATATGATAGATATACATAGATGTAGATAGATAAATACTAGAGATGAGCGAGCACCAAAATGCTCGAGTACTCGTTACTCGAGTCGAACTTTCAGTGATGCTCGAGAGTTTGTTTCAAGTAACGAACCCCATTGAAGTCAATGGGCAACTCGAGCATTTTTGTATATGACTGGTGCTCCGCTAAGGTTTTCATTTGTGAAAATCTTAGCAAATCACCAAAGTCATGTTTAAAACACAGAAATGGATAGGGCAGGCGAGGAGTAACATGCAGGGATGCATTTTGGGCTCCGAGGTCTCACTATTAAGCCACAATAGTGGCAAGAGTGAGACCCCCGCCCCCATCCCGCACTGTCAGCATAACGATCCTTCTCCTCTGCCACAGCTGTAACAGCTGTGCCAGAGAAGAACTATGTTAGCCCATTGAATTCAATGGAACCGGCAATACAGCCGGCTCCATTGAAAGCAATGGGCTGCCAGCGAGCGCGGGATGAATTTTCGGGAAGGGCTTAAAAATATAAGCCCTTACCTGAAAATCATCCTAAAATGTGTAAAAATAATTTAAAAAAAATTATGTCAGCATTAAGGTTGTTCTCCTCTGCCGCAGCTGTAATGGAGCCGGCAATACAGCTGGCTCCATTGAAAGCAATGGGCTGCCGGCGAGCGCGGGATGAATTTTCGGAACGGCTTAAAGATATAAACCCTTACCTGAAAAAGAAAGATTTTAGTGTAAAAAAGAATAAAAATGCAGGCATTCCCTTCAATGGAGCCGCTGCTGCTGCTGGCGACTCCATTGAAGACAATGGTCTGCTGGCACACCTGAATTCTTTTTCAGGGAAGGGCTTTACATATAAGCCATTGCCTGGAAATTAATTAAAAGTGATTTAAAAAACAAAAAAATTAGATACTCACCTCCCTTCAGCTGCTGGGGCACAGCCGCGTCTTCTCCTGCTGTCCCCTGTACTGTGGTGCTGAACTGCTGTCATTCAGCTGAGAGCTGCGCTGAGCCAATCAGAGGCAGCAGTCACTCACCCATTCATGAATTCATGAATGGGTGTGAGTGAGATCTGCCTCTGATTGGTCAGGCTGTGACCAATCAGAGGCAGCTCATTCAGCAGGCGGGGATTTTAAATCCCCGGCTGCTGAATACTACAGAGAGCAGTTCAGGAGGACTGCCGCCGGCCGCAGCTGAACTCCGTCTGCCGGGATCAGGTGAGTATATATATTTTTTTTATTTTTACACATTTCTGGATGAATTGCAGGGAAGGGCTTATATACTTAAGCCCTTCCCGAAAATTCATTGTGCGATCGCCGGCAGCCCATTGCTTTCAATGGAGCCGGCTGTATTGCCGGCTCCATTGAATTCAATGGGCTAACATCGTTCTGCCGGGACAAGGTGAGTATATATTTTTTTTTACTTTTTACACATTTTAGGATGATTTTCAGGTAAGGGCTTATATTTTTAAGCCCTTCCCGAAAATTCATCCCGCGATCGCCGGCAGCCCATTGCTTTCTATGGAGCTGGCTGTATTGCCGGCTCCATTGAATTCAATGGTCAGTGCTCGTTTAATCGAGATGAGCACTTGTGGTGTGCTCTCTCGCCTAAGCCTCTCGCATGCGCGCTCGCGCCAAAGTCTCGCGCATGCGTGATTTTAAAGGTTGCCGAACATTTGGAGCTTCCTGCCTAGGCAATGAATGCTACATCACTAGTGACATAGCGTACATTGATCTGAAGGAAGCGCATGTACACTACATTACTGGATCCATGAAAATCGGGCAGCTGCAGGTCACGTGACCCAATTGACAAGAGGATCCAGGAGAAGCTTGGGGAGGAGAAGAGAAGGTAAGAAGGCTGCCTGGGGAGCAATAGGCATGTACATACTTTTTTGCTTTTAACCCTTTGCAATCCAATTTTCTATTCAGGGTTTCCTAGGGGGCTTTATCTTTCTGCCATTATACAATGGCGCCATCTGCTGTTAGAGCCAGTACTGCGGTATGGGACATGCTGGAGAGGCCCCCAACAACAGAGCGGCCAGTAATATGCAGTAGGAATACACTGCCGGACGTCTTCCGACATCTGAGCTGTACAGCCTTCAATCAGAATGTCTTCAGACGTCAGACAGTGGATTGGAAAGGGTTAATCACGAAACCCCTTTAAAGCTCCTCTAAGCCTTCTCTTCTGCAACCTGAACATTCTCGAATCCTTCAACCGTTCCTCATAGGACATGATTTGTAGATTGCTCACCATCCTGGTAGCTGTTCTCTGAACTTGCTCCACCTAGAATAGAACCCATTGTTTTCTATGGCTTTATGCATATGTGCATATCTACGCACGTAAAAAAAAAACACAGCATGTCTTATTTGCTGCATATTGTGCACCAAAATCGTCCATATTAAAATCAATTGTCCATTGAAAATCAGTGGGGTCATCGTAGTGGGTTATTTTGCACTCAGAAATATGCAAGCAAAAAACCCGCAATATGTGAGGAATATGCATATTGGAGTCAAGCAAATATGCTGCACCTTGAGTGTAACAAAATGGTCACTGATATGTTTGGACAGCTACTTAGGGAGGGGAGCATCACTTTCATCTTTACTGGAGTCTCCTCCTTTTGAATCTGGATAAGCTGGAGTCTTGGGCAGAAAAATGGCAAATGAGGTTTCATGGGATTCTGTTACCAATTTTATGAAGTATGACAGAGTTCTAAGGCATGGAGGCGGGCCATGCTAGCCTTTCCCTGCCAGCATCATTTGTATAGAGAGCTGTCACTGTGCATGCCAACTCTGCGTCAGGCTTCATGAGCCTGGTGACAGCATCCATTTAAAGGGGTTGTCTCACGAAAGCACGTGGGGTTATACACTTCTGTACGGCCATATTAATGCACTTTGTAATATACATCGTGCATTAAATATGAGCCATACAGAAGTTATTCACTTACCTGCTCCGTTGCTGGCGTCCCCGTCTCCATGACTCCGTCTAATTTCGGGGTCTTCTTGCTTTTTTAGATGCGCTTGCGCAGTCCGGTCTTCTCCCTTCTGGTCATCCGGGCACGAGCGGCGTTCTGGCTCCGCCCCCTTCTACGCGTCATCACGTAGCTCCGCCCCGTCACGTGTGCCGATTCCAGCCAATCAGGAGGCTGGAATCGGCAATGGAACGCACAGAGCCCATGGTGCACCATGGGACAAGACCCGCGGTGCACCATGGGAGAAAACCGCAGTGCATCCTTGGGAAAGGACCGGTGGCCATCTTGGGAGAAGAATTTTATAAGTTCATCTTTCATCACATCGGTGAGTAGCAAGCGGTTTAAAAACCGCTTTAAAATCCTATTTTATGCCGGGGGGGGGGGGGGGGGGGGTGTGACAGGGGGAATGGGCTAATGTAAAAATTTTGAGGTTTGCCTCGGGACAACCCCTTTAAGGCCAGCCTCACATGAATGGATTTCGATTGTGGAATCCTTGCTGCAGCAAATCACGCACATTGAAAGACATGTACTTTCGGTTTTTCGCACACACTTGTGAAATTGAATTGCTTATTCTGTGAGCAGAGGGGAAAAAAATAAATAAATTTAAAAAAAATGCAGCATGTTCTATTTTGCTGTGGACTACGTGTGAACAGCCAGCATTGAAGTCAATGGAGTCGGGCTGACTAGCATTGCGTATGGCCGCGGGTACCCACGTCATCACTTACCGACGCAGCAGGAAATATAAATATTGAAAAATAAAATCTGTACTGCGAATGACTGACAGCGAGCGTCCACGGTCATACGCAATTCAGAAACCACTGGTATGCGGGGTCACCGGCCGGCTTCACAGATGGAATCTACGGCGGTATCCCACATGCGGAATCCGACCCCATTGTGTGAAGCTGGCGTAATACTGACAAGTGTATGGTTCTGCACATGGGCAGGAAATACATGTCACCATTACACACTAAAAGGGAAACCACTGGTTAACACTGACATGGAAAAGGACTCCGTGGTTTTACAACTGTAAGCTTTACTGGAGCAGTCAGTGTTAGGTAGCTGCTGTCAAAGCAAACAGGATCCTGGGGTGCATCAAAAGAGGTCTAGGGGCACATGACAAGAACATAGTTCTTTACAAGTCACTAGTCTGACCACACATGGAATATTATGTACAGTTTTGGGCCATGGTACTCAAGAAGGACATATCAGAGCTTGAGCGGTACAAAGGGGGGCAACTAAAGTAATAAATGGAATACCCAGATATCATGTTATCAAAACTGGGGTAATTTAGTAGGGATGAGGGGGAAAAAATGCATTTCCATCCCTGCATTCCAATATCCATAACATTTCTTTTTTCCACCACTGAGCTGTGTGAGGTCTTGTTTTTTTTGTGGGACGAGTTGTAGTTTCCCTTAGCATCATTTAGTGCTAATGTGGTTCTTGATCCCTGTTAGGCCAGATTCACATGAACATAAGCATTTTTTGGTGCGTTTTTTCCAGAATGAAAGTCGCATAATTGCACGCATAACAGCGTTAACTGAACTTTTTGAATGTGCAAGTCACCCTTTGCTTTATCATCCAACTGAACCCCACCTATGTCCTTCTACTGTAGCATCTCCAATGTACTACCCAATGATGTTGCCTGTTTTGCCCCAGTGAACGAAACTCCACTGATGGGCACAGATGCCAGTGACAAAGCTCCTGCTCCTAACCATGCAGCAGGAAACATTGAGACTCTGCTACCAACTGCTTTCACATGCTCTAAGAGCAAACTTTGCACTACCTCCAATAGCTGTTCAAGTGAATTCCTTCCAGTACTCCAGGTGGGACTTCCCCAGTAACCACAGAGACCTGAAACTTCTCACTACCTCTCTTGGAACACACGCATGGAGGTACAAACTTACTAGTCTAAGTAGGTTGCTTCTGAGATGAACTTGGAACAGCCAATGGCTCAGAATTCTCCATCATCACCTCTAATTCTCAAAATTCCCCATCTTCCTGGCTGGTGGCCAGACTGCTAGGCCCTTCACAAAGCACTAAGAATACTGCCCTTGCTGTCAAACACTTTCCTCGTGTCCCACGAGCCCCAGATTCTACTTCAGTGCTCTGTGTGCTGCTAGAGCTCTTCCTATACACCCCACCTCCTGCCATCTGGACCCTCCATGAACCAGGCAGCATCACCAATGAGCCGACCTCAGTAAATGGCGTGAAGGCCACTACAGCTTCTGCTGTGCATTTAACAGCGAGTGCAATATTCACTTAAGATAAGTACTGGCCCTCTACCATGTTACACTGAGTACACCTTCCAACCGGGCTACAACTGCACCAGTCCAGATGCCCCACTGCTCTGTAAAGAGAACATACCAGTGCTGTCTGTGTGTCCCCAGCTAAAATACTGAGGAAGGTGTGCAGCGGCCCCGAAGCGCATCTATTGTATGCTGGATTTATTTTTAATAAAAACAAAGGAGTTGAGCTTAGAAATACGTCCACTGTCTCTTTAAGAAAAGGGATTGTGACTATAAACCACTATTTCCTACATTTATTCTAGTGTTAAATATGGCCTTGTTTAACTACAGATTTTTCTGCAGATCCATGGGTAATCTGCAGCAAAATCTGCAATATTTTGGATTTCTTGGGGGATTTTGACTTAACCATTGAACTCAATGCAAAAAACAAACAAAAACCCAACAACAAATCTGACCAATTCACAGCATGAACTGATATGCTAAAAATATAAAATGCGTACCACTGGTTAACGCATGCAGCAAATCATGTGGACAAGATTTCTGTAAATCCTAAGCACTTTTTTGCTAAGTACTATGCTGCATATTCTTTAGATGCAAATCCAAGGCGGGAAATATTTTATATGTGCACATGCCCTTAAAAAGTTTACCTGTAAAACTAGAGCTAAAAAAGTCTTCATTCATTGTAAATAACGAGCTTTGTGTTAACATCCTAATGCAATGTATTAATGCTAATTCTCTATTTGCAGGAAAGACATATGTTTAAAAAATGTTTACAGACAAATACAATTTGTTAAAAATAAAATGCGATTTTTAGAGTCACTTAGTGTGTAGCTTCTTTTAAATAGTACTGTAGTGTGTAAGTAATGCAATTAATATTTTGGCTACATCTACTAACCTTCCATCTGACATTTGACTGAGTTCCGACACTTCCTCATCTGTGCTGGCATAGCCATTCTCTGTAATAGTAAAATATTTATTATGATTCAAGTTCTAAATAGCAATATTCAACTAGCTCATATCATGTAACACAAAGCCTAAAATGTTAAAATGTTGTTAGAACTATATAACTAGTAAAAAGGTTTAAACTGAAACCCAACCCAAGAGAAATGGCAAAAGAGTTATAAAAAGAAAGTTCATCATAGGAAACTACATCCTGAACCATTACAATTGGTTGAAAATTAAGCTTCAATTTGCAATTCTTCCCAACTGAAACAAATTCTTTCATTCTACATCTCATCTCTATGTGCATATACTGCTCATAATATAACTGACCTGTGTGTGTATATACTGAGAACAATCTAACTGATCTCTATGTGTATGCACTGAAAGGCTGTAAAGTATAAAACGAAGCGGCCATAGACTGCAGGAATGGAGCATGCCTTTAAGGCTGAGCAGGGCTTGCAACTTCCAGTCTGGGGTTAAATTTGAATAAAGAGGGGTGTTACCTTTAAAGATAAAACGTAAGAAAAGTGGGAGGGGCGTCACATTCTGCAGATGGACATCGATTCATGCAGTCTGGAGAAAAATCTAACGCTCATCTATGTATATATTATACGTAGAATATATATTATTCCTCGGTTCCTCTGAAACAACAATTACTTCATAAAATTTTCCATGTAAACAAGAGGTAAAAACCCGTACAAAATTAACGTGGGTTAAGTCAGATATATCAGCTAGTATGCACATAGAGGTCAGTTATATTCTCCTCAGTATATACACAGAGGTAAGGTAGATTCTCCTCAGTATACACACACACACACACAGGTGGGGTAGATTCGCCTCAGTATACACACACACACACAGGTGAGGTAGATTTGCCTCAGTATATACACAGAGAGGTCAGTTATATTCTCCTCAGTATATACACAGAGGTGAGGTAGATTCTCCTTAGTCTATACACAGAGGTCAGTTATATTCTTCTCCGTATACACACACATAGAGGTGAGGTAGAATCTCCTCAGTATATAATGTGACGCCTCTGGATTACTATCCACACAGTTGGGAAGTGGCGCACTTTGCATGAATATATGCTCCAGCAGTCTGAAGGTTTCTTTAAATCTGGCTTCTGCCAGTGTTTATTAACAGCACATAACAAATCATGCACAGTCCAAAATAGCTTTAGGGTTCACAACCCACAGGGTCCTGACACTAACCCCTCCTGGGGCATCTGGAGGGAGTCTTCCTCCATCAGAGAGGGTGATAGACCCAACTAGTCCGCACCAGACCTCAGGCTCCAAGTCTCAAATGTGGCTCTCTTCACCTCCTCTCTGGCTGTCTCAGCCAACATCTCCCTGGCTCTCTCAGCCAACGTCTCTCTGTTTCTGGCAGGAACTGTCTCTTTTTCAGCCATTTCCTGCTACACCTATCAGGTGTTAACCTTTACTTTACTTTTCTCTAGGTACCAGACTGCCTATCTAGCACCCTCTGTAGGACAGTCTGACATTGCCCTGGTTACATATCTCCCTCCCCCTTGATAAAGGCTGTAGGCCACATCACAGTTTTTTCTTCTTCTTCCTTTGGCCTTCCCAGGTCAAAACTCCAGGCTTGGGGGTCTCTATGTGTGGGACTATCACTGCCACTTTCTTTATGTTCTGAAACACTAACAGCATTTTCATTTTTCTGCATGTTTTTAACTATCTTCTCTTCAGTCTGAATGTGAACTGGCCCTTTCCTAGTTATCACCTCCGCAATTTCTTTTGCAGGACTTTCTTCACCTGCAATTTATGAGGCATCTTTCCTAATCTCTATTTTAGTGGCCTTCTTTGCTTCTACATTTTCACCTTCTGTCTTCTCCTTGGATTCTTGTACTTCAGAGTTCTTTTCAGTTTTCATCTTTTGCTCAGCTCTCACTTTCTCAATGACTTTCACAATTTTTATCTCTTTTTTAGAATTCAGCAGGATCTTCTTTCTTTTCACTTGTCTGAACTGGGCCCTAGACCTCTCTAGTCTCTGAAACTTCTTTTCAGCAATATGACCCTTTAATTCCCAGGGTTTCATCTTCACGCTTAACTTCTTAGCGGACTTTTGAAACACAGGGTGTACATCAAGATTAGCTTAATATTCTCCAACGTAGTCTCCATTCCTTCTACTGGCTGTTGGACCACTTTTTAGCTCTTCCCGTATCAGTGTTCTCTTTTCAGCGTCTGTCAGAGCTAATCCAGGTTTGTATTTCCGTGCGCACCCGCTTGTTAAGTCGCTCTTTTACATCTTTAAAAACATTGTTCTCTCCTCAGTAAGCCACTGTTCACACATCTTTTGTTTCTTCTCCCAGTTGGATACCATCTGACATTGGTAACCAAGCTCAACTCTAAGGTCTTCTACTTTCTGCTGAAGACTGACTTTAAACTTTTCAAGTTCATCATAAACATCCGTTTAAAGAACAAATGGTTGATTTAATTGCTTCCACTTCCTCTAGGTCTTCCCTGTCTTGCTTTTCAGCAGAGACCCAGCATGCAGGGTTCTCATCCAGTTTCTCTTCTATCTCTGACACCTGCGCCTGAAGTGATGCAATCTGCTCTGACAGATTCCTCTTTGTTTCTGCATCTTCCTCTAACTGTCTTCAGGTGTGTACTAAAAGCAAGCCTCTGCGGCGTCTCCTCTTACACCTGCCTCTGAGACTCTTCAGTCTGAGCTTCCAGCTCCAGCTGCAGTCTATTAACCTTCTCAGACAGCTCAATACACTCACTTTTCCATGTTTTCTTTTTTTTAAGTTTGCTCCAACTGCTTGGACAGTGCCTCCATAACTAGTGCATGACTCCGTTCCAGCTCCTGGATCTGGGTTTCCTGTAGTTCGGCTTTCTCATCCAAGCTCATCTGTAGCTGGGACACCAGTCTCTCATAGAGTACTTCCTGGTTTTCCTTGTAACCCAGTCTTTCTTTCAAGATCTCTGCTTGCTTCTCTGCCTGACTGCAAGCAGCTTTCTCTATTTCCAACTTTTCCTTAAGCCAACTTATCTGGGACTCCAATTCTTATCTGGGACTCCAACGCTTTTGTTACTCCCACAGCAACTGCAATTCTTCTGGCCTCCAGTCCCTTTAAATGCTGTTCCAGCAGCAACCGCACACTCGGCCTCCTGGCCTTTTAAACTGCCTCCAGCAGACTTTCGTCGACCCTAAGGCAACTGTATCTTCAGCCTCCTGGATCTTTACCCACTGCCTGCAACTTTTTGTCGCCTCACGGCAACCACACATTCAGCCCTCTGGCTCTTTACATGCTTTGCTTTGTGCACCACTCAATTTTGGGCCAGCGTATCCTCCACCATATGTGACAAGTTGGGGTTCACTCGCCTCTGGATCGTTGTCCACACGGTTAGGAAGTGGTGCACCTTGCATGAATATATGCTCCAGCAGTCCGAAGGTATCTTTAAGTCTGGCTCCTGCCAGCCTTTATTCACAGCACATAACAAATCATACTCGGTCCAAAATAGCTTTAGGGTTCATAACTCACAGGATCCTGACACTAACCCCTCCTGGGACGTCTGGAGGGAGTCTTCCTCCATCAGAGAGGGTGATAGACCCAACTAGTCCGCACCAGACCTCAGGCTCCAAGTCCCAAATGTGGCTCTCTTCACCTCCTCTCTGGCTGTCTCAGCCAACATCTCCCTGGCTCTCTCAGCCAACGTCTCTTCCTCCGACAGACAGGGTGACAGACCCAACTGGTCTGCACTGGACCTCAGGATCCAAGTCCCTGATGCTGCTCCCTTCACGCCTCTATGGCTCTCTCAGCCAATGTCTCTTTGTTTCTGACAGGAATGGACTCTTTTATAGCCACTTCCTGCTACACCCATCAGGTGTTAACCTTTACTTTTCCTTTCTCTAGGTACTGGACTGCCTATCTAGCACCCTCTGCAGGCCAGTCTGACATTGCCCTGCTACAATATACAGAGAGGTCAGTTATATTCTCCTCAGTATATACACATACAGTTGAGGTAGATTCTGCTCAGTATATACACACACAGCGGTGAGGCAGATTCTCCTCAGTATATCCACATAGAGGTGAGTTAGATTTTTCTCAGTATATATACACAGGTTGTAATGGAAACCCGATATATCTATATTTTGGATTGTGGACCTTTGTAGTGGACAATGAACCTGTTTTTATTCTGTATAATAAATGCCAGTACTTTTCCATTACTGATATAAATATAGATATGCCTTCTCTCTTGTATTCAATGTAACTACTTCCTTTAATGAAACTTCTATTCCCTAAACTCTGCTGACAAGACAATATTTAGCATAAAACGCTGACAAGTTAATATTTAACATAGATACGCTATATTTTGCCCATCTGTTTTGTAACTTTATAAGAAGTAAAAATCAGACATAGATAACCACAGTCTGAAGCAGCTACCGCAATAATAACCCAAGCAGTTTTACTGGAAACTTATGCAAATAACACGGGAAATGTATGCAATTAATAGTTCAAGCTGTAATATCCAATCATATCGAAGGAACCACACGTGGGTCCAAGACAACCCACTCATCTCGTCCTACTACCACATGATGGCCAATCACAGATGACCGGAGGATGGAAGAATTGCAAGATGCTTATCCAATAATTATGGGCAGATATGTTAAACTCTTTAAAAGAGTCTGCGCGCCCAACAATAAAGCAGAATTGAGGAAGCTTATACATGCTGAACCTGTGTCAGTGTGAAATCTTCTTATGCGCATAATCAATTCATAATTAATATGGAAGGGTGTAAACATTCCTAATTGAGTAAGTCGTTGGACGCAAAAGGAAATCCACGACAGTTGGTGGCCCGTACGGGGAGTGGTCGATAGGCTCCAAAAAGATCGGACGCAAGGCATGAACATAGGCAACATTGGACTTGGCGGGCCCAACAAATCTTCAGAACACGGTAAGATAAATTAATTATCTATACCTGTGTGGCAGACTCCAAGCTCGCCTATGTGCCGTGTCAAGGCTGATCGATTTGGATCCGCACGACAGGTACTTTTAAGTCTCAACCACTCAATAAAACCTGTCATAAGATAAAAAAGGGAATGTTTGCATGCCTGTTGTCTTGAGAGTACTGGTGATTAATTGGTGAAGTCAATAGGTTGCCCAAGGGAGGACCTGTGTAGGGACTCAAGAAGGAGAGGCTAACAGGTGGTCTGTGTAGGGACTCAAGAAGGAGAGGCTAACAGATCTGGTCTGTGCAGGGACTCTAATCCTGGGAAGTGTGGAGAGTCAAGATATTACTGACTCTCTGGTGCGTTTCCGACTCAGGAGGAGGGAGAGGCTGACAGACGTCTAAGCAGGGACTCTGCCCCTGGGGGGTTGGGGCTGCATATGAGGATCAGGGGTGAGAGAGGCTGTTAGACATCCAAGCTGAGATAATTCAGTCTGGTGTATCCCAAGGGGCGGTGAGACTAAGCCAGCTGTACTGGTGCTCTGTCTATTTGTGTGTGTCCACAAATATTTGTTTATCGTTTGAGCGTTCATGAGTGGATCCCTCTGTCTGAGGGTAGATTGTTAAACTGTGTAGCGACAGAAATGCAAGAGACTCTAGGGCGGGACATACTGTGTCCAGCGTCTGAGGAGACTTCTATAATCATGAATCTGGCTGCCATGATTGAGATTGAGAGGCAGCAAACATTGTACCAAGGTCAATTCTTACACCCTTGGTTATCATTGATTAATCAAGCAATCTTTCTGTGTGCTCAAAACGTCCTACCTGTCCGTTATATAAAGTTAGTGTGTTTGTCTGTTGTGTAGAGCTAATCCTGCTGAGTTGTTTATATAGAAATAGTCTGGTTGTCTGTCATATAGAATTAGTAGCAGTCCTGTAAGTAGGGATTGTTAGCAATGAGAACGCATTGGCTGGGTTATAGCCAAGATTAATGCACCGTACACAGCGGCTCGCTGTGGGTTTGGACTTTATAGGTTAGATGTGCATGATTGGATCCCTTCTAGTAAAGGCAGACTGCTAAATTGTGTTGCTGTTGAATTGTTGAAAGTTGAAAGTATAGGCTGTGAT
This sequence comes from Eleutherodactylus coqui, assembly GCF_035609145.1. Classification (NCBI taxonomy): domain Eukaryota; kingdom Metazoa; phylum Chordata; class Amphibia; order Anura; family Eleutherodactylidae; genus Eleutherodactylus; species Eleutherodactylus coqui. The sequence continues at coordinate 154,342,791 of NC_089840.1, forward strand.
ACATCGTGCCCGTAAGTGAATGTATACAAAGGGTTAACTGAGTTTGTTTAGTGAGAAAATAAGGCTGCTTGCTTCATTTTCTAAGAGGAAGTGCTGTAACACTGAATGTAAGAATTGTTAGAGCAGGTGGATTAGACCCAAGCAATAGAAGAGAAAGCAAGTTTAAGTGCTGTGACAAATAACAACTACTGTTTGTATGTCTTGTTATGTAATCTAATCTTTGTTGTACGTCCTTCATACAAATTTAAGGAGTTATATGCCACTCACATCCTGTAACAAACTGTAACAAGCTGCATAGCGCACCATGCCCAGAAGAAAATACATCTATGTTTGCCAAGTCCCCAATACCACATACAATGTTAGGTGGTCACAGCTGTGACCGTAAAGTTACAACATAGTAATTATACATTAGACGTTAGAATTTCCCTGAATGTCAGTCAGAGGAAGAGAAGGCGGGCTGGAATGGCGTCGATACACACGCATGCCAAAGGCACCAGCGTTCAATATAACAGTTCAGTAAATAAGGAGATAGAATAATATCTCAGTCACTCAGCAACCTTTGGCACACAATATGTGAATTGCAGTACGTTACCAATCAGATGGAGATGCCTGGCATCTAAGACTACATCTACTCTGGTCGCCGGACGGACGACCAGGAACAAGTCTGGGACAAAACTGTTGTAAAAGTAAAATTAGCCACATTCTACCTTATAATCCTGTTTCTGTCCCTTTCCATTCTGTATTAGAGAAGGGAGGGGCTGTCACGGGAGGGAAATATTTTAAAAAGAAGAAGTTACTGGTGCTGATAATGAAGATAAATTTGCAGACAGTATAAAAATAAATAAATTACAGGGAGTAAGAGGTAGATCTAGGTTAAGCAGAGAAGCCGAAGAATGGGAAACAAGCAGGTAACGATAAGGCCTGGTATTCACAGGAGGGACGGGGCAGGTTGACCCGTAATTTGTAAAATGTAAATTGTGTGATGCGTAAGACTTTATTTGGTTGTGATGTGTATCCGAGGACTGCAACCGTTGAATGAGAAAATGAGGAAGCAAGTGATCAGCCAAATTCAGAGGGGTGGAGCTAGATGATGCAAGAATACGTAATGGGTCTCTTATCCAAGGAGGGGGTGAGAATCATATGGCGAGGAAAAAGTTTAGGTTTTTTTTCTCCTGTCTCAAACTCAGCTTTCCACGGTTCCTGACAAATTATGGGCCACCTACAAGACAGACGTAGGGAAATTGAATGTACCCACCATGATAATATTTATGAGACCCGGATACACGCCTCTGGGTCAAACAGTATCCCCTTAGTGAAAAAAAAAAAAGGGGGTGAAGGGTCAGCCACGCATGTTAGGTGCTGTGTGCTGATGATCTTGGAAAACTGCCGACCGGCCACAATTTCACTGTTAATTTCCCTTGCAAAAGCTGTAAGGCCTGGAGGCCTCTAAAGACTAACCAAGTTCTGCAAGAAAGGTTGTTCTCCTGGCCAGGCCATACCTGTACATACATCCGTTGCCAAATTCCGCTCCTTTCTGGGCCTTGTTTCATACTGCCGCCCATACGACAGTATTGACACAAAAGCACGGAGGACAACCACGGCCACTGAGATACTACTCCATGAGGTTAGATCCAGTGACTCGAGGAGCTCACTCATCTGCTTGTGTGGTGGCAGCAGTACAAGCAATGGTTGACAAATCTTCTAAGTTGGTATTGGACTACCCCCTAGTGGTCCACACCCCAAATGACATCCAGAACATACTCATGCAAGTGCAACCCAAGTACTTATCTCTAGCCTCTTAGATCCGGCTACAATGTGCTCTTTCCATGCCTCCCCCAATATTTCTTTCCGATGTTGTACTACCTTGAACCTGGCTACTCTTCTTTTAATCAGGTATTCTGGTTCAAACGGGGGAGGGGAGGCATAGGTGATCTGAGTATGGCAGATCAGCTATTTTTAAAAATTTTTTAAAATTCTTTGCAACAAGATTCTGACAAAAACTGTTATTAGAATCCACTGTTAATGATGCATATTTTGAGTTTTCTTTTGTAGATGGTACCAGGGTGAGGATTGATGACTCCAAACCAGATATGCAGAGGTCACACAACAAGATGTCCTAAACGCAGAAGCTCTGCCTCCGCATGCCCCAGTGCAAGAAGCGGAACGGAAGGCCCTCACTGAGGCGTGTAGAGAGGTAGAAGTGCACTCTGCTCATGCCACGCAACATGCCGGTGTTACAACGCCCCTGGTCCCGCTACCTTGCCGCCTCTGGAAAAGGGAAGTGGGAATAATCACCTCGTAGTTTTCCTTCCAGACTGATAGATATGATTATGCACTTACTAATGAGACAGGGCTTCAGTCATGTTGATCAGTCATTAGATAGTCCTAATTTTGCATTCTTTGTGGAAGAATCGAGGTAGCGTCAAGAAGGCAGTTTCTACACAAGTTATGCAGTGTTTACCTGAAATAGTAAAAGCCGCACCTCTCCTAACCTAATGCCTCGAGATCCCAGGTGGTAGCCTAGACCTCCACATGTATCAAAGACCCGATTGCCATGAACCCACACCTAGGTATAGGAGGGGCATTTACAGCCTAAGCAACAGTTGTGAAAGACCGCCACTCTACTGAGTTTTCAGAACATTCTACACTAGAGTTTATTCTGATAAAGAAGTTATTAATTATATTTGTCACCTTTATAGTCATCCTAATTTCTGTTTGTTGTTGCATACAGTGTATTCCGACCCTGATGACTACCTGGTCCACCTGTCTCACTATGATGTCCAACAAAAAGCCCACTGTCAGTGCAAACGTCGTCATCATGGATCCAGAATATGATGATGTCGAACCATCCTATACCCCCATGGCAGTGATAGCCCCAGTCTACAACACAATGAAGATCTAGGGTCAACGGTGGGGGATTAGGGTGGGACAGAGTAGGGACACGGAGTGTAGTGTGTTTAGTGAAACAGATAGTTTCAAGGGGGGTTTGTAATGGAAACCCGATATATCTATATTTTGGATTGTGGACCTTTGTAGTGGACAGTGAACCGTTTTTTATTCTGTATAATAAATGCCAGTACTTTTCCATTACTGATATAAATATAGATATGCCTTCTCTCTTGTATTCAATGTAACTACTTCCTTTAATGAAACTTCTATTCCCTAAACTCTGCTGACAAGACAATATTTAGCATAAAACGCTGACAAGTTAATATTTAACATAGACACACTATATTTTGCCCATCTGTTTTGTAACTTTATAAGAAGTAAAAATCAGACATAGATAACCACAGTCTGAAGCAGCTACCACAATAATAACTCAAGCAGTTTTACTGGAAACTTATGCAAATAACACGGGAAATGTATGCAATTAATAGTTCAAGCTGTAATATCCAATCATATCGAAGGAACCACACGTGGGTCCAAGACAACCCACTCATCTCGTCCTACTACCACATGATGGCCAATCACAGATGACCGGAGGATGGAAGAATTGCAAGATGCTTATCCAATAATTAAACAATACCTTGTATCTATGTAATCTTTGACCTGCCCAGATGGGCAGATATGTTAAACTCTTTAAAAGAGGCTGCGCGCCCAACAATAAAGCAGAATTGAGGAAGCTTATACATGCTGAACCTGTGTCAGTGTGAAATCTTCTTATGCGCATAATCAATTCATAATTGATTATGCGCCCCCCAGGACCCGAGCCATCCGATGTAGACCACGGCAACCCTGGCTCACGCCTCAAACGCGCTTTATCCGGCGGTGCTCTAGAAGTGCTGAACGGCTGTGGAGGAAGTCGCAAACATCCGCAGACTTTCTTCACTACAAATTCATGCTCAGAACCTACAACCTCGCCCTCCATCACGCCAAACAAGTCTATTTCACCTCTCTAGTCTCCTCATTATCCCACAACCCTAAACGGCTCTTTGATACTTTTCACTCCCTTCTCAGCCCTAAACCGCAGCCCCCGGTGACGGATCTCAGTGCCGAAGAGCTGGCTGCTTACTTCAAAAAGAAAATTGATGACATCCGTCAGGAAATAACTTCCCAATCCCAGACTAGCCCTGACCCTAGTCTTGTCAGCACTGCATCTAGCTCCTGCTCACTGTCTGTACTCAGACCAGCGACAGAGGAAGAAGTCTCCAAACTGCTCTTCTCTGCTCACCCCACCACCTGCGCTAGCGACCCCCTCCCCTCTCACCTCCTCCGATCCCTCTCCCCGGTGGTCATCTCCCATCTCACCACTATATTCAACCTCTCTCTGACCTCTGGCATCTTTCCCTCTTCTTTCAAGCACGCCATCATATCCCCACTGCTAAAGAAGCCGACTCAACGCGACTGACGTTGCCAATTACCGACCCATCTCAAACCTCCCCTTTATCTCCAAACTACTTGAACGGCTGGTTTACTCCCGCCTTGTAAGCTATCAATCAGAGAACTCTCTCCTCGACCCCCTACAGTCTGGCTTCCGACCCCAACACTCGACAGAAACTGTCCTTACAAGGGTATCAAACGACCTACTGACAGCCAAATCGAGGGGCGACTATTCCCTACTGATCCTCCTCGACCTCTCCGCAGCATTTGACACTGTCGACCACAAACTCCTCCTCAGTATGCTTCGCTCCATCGGCCTAAAGGACACCGCTCTCTCCTGGTTCTCCTCCTACCTATCTGACCGCTACCTCAGTGTCTCCTTTGCTGGCTCTACCTCCCCTCCTCTTCCCCTTGCTGTTGGGGTCCCCCAAGGCTCGGTCCTCGGCCCCCTCCTTTTCTCTATTTACACAGCCCCTGTTGGACAAACCATCAGGAGCTTTGGCCTCCAATACCACCTCTATGCTGATGACACCCAGCTATACACCTCCTCCCGTGACATCTCTGCACCTTTCCTCCAAAACATCACTAATAGAGATGAGCGAACACCAAAATGCTCGGGTGTTCGTTATTCGAAACGAACTTTCCGCGATGTTCGAGGGTTCGTTTTGAATAACGAACCCCATTGAAGTCAATGGGCGACCGGAGCATTTTTGTATTTCGCCGATGCTCGCTAAGGTTTTCATGTGTGAAAATCTGGGCAATTCAAGAAAGTGATGGGAACGACACAGCAACGGATAGGGCAGGCGAGGGGCTACATGTTGGGCTGCATCTCAAGTTCACAGGTCCCACTATTAAGCCACAATACCGGCAAGAGTGCCCCCCCCCCTCCCAACAACTTTTACTTCTGAAAAGCCCTCATTAGCATGGCATACCTTTGCTAAGCACCACACTACCTCCAACAAAGCACAATCACTGCCTGCATGACACTCCACTGACACTTCTCCTGGGTTACATGCTGCCCAAGCGCACCCCCTCCCCCCCACAGCGCACACCAAACTGTCCCTGCGCAGCCTTCAGCTGCCCTCATGCCACACCACCCTCATGTCTATTTAGAAGTGCGTCTGCCATGACGAGGGACCGCAGGCACACACTGCAGAGGTTGGCACGGCTAGGCAGCGACCCTCTTTAAAAGTGGCGGGGCGATAGCCCACAATGCTGTACAGAAGCAATGAGAAATAGAATCCTGTGCCACCGCCATCAGGAGCTGCACACGTGGGCATAGCAATGGGGAACCTATGTGCCACACACTATTCATTCTGTCAAGGTGTCTGCATGCCCCAGTCAGACCGCGGTTTTTAATTCATAGACACAGGCAGGTACAACTCCCTATTGTGAAGTCCCTGTGGACCCACAGCATGGGTGGCTCCCTGGAACCCACCGGCGGTACACAAAAATATCCCATTGCATTGCCCAACACAGCTGAGGTAGTAATGTCATGCTTAATGCAGGTGGGCTTCGGCCCACACTGCATGCCCCAGTCAGACTGGGGTTCTTTACAAGTGGAAACAGATGCATTTATAATTCCCTGTGGACCCACAGCATGGGTGGGTGCCAGGAAGCCACCGGCGGTACATAGAAATATCCCATTGCATTGCCCAACACAGCTGAGGTAACGTCAGCTGTAATGCAGGTGGGCTAAAAATTAATTTGATTACACTGTAGGCGAGGGCCCACAAAAATTGCTGTATCAACAGTACTAATGTACATCCAAAAAATTGGCCATGGCCAGCCAAGAGGGCAGGTGAAACCCATTAATCGCTTTGGTTAATGTGGCTTAAGTGGTAACTAGGCCTGGAGGCAGCCCAGTGTAACAAAAAATTGGTTCAAGTTAAAGTTCCAACGCTTTTAAGCGCATTGAAACTTTTAAAAATTGTTCAGAAAAATTATTTGAGTGAGGCTTGTGGCCCTAAGAAAAATTGCCCGTTCAGCGTGATTACGTGAGGTTTCAGGAGGAGGAGCAGGAGGAGGAGGAGGAATATTAGACACAGATTGATGAAGCAGAAATGTCCCCGTTTTGGATGGTGAGAGAGAACGTAGCTTCCATCCGCGGGTGCAGCCTACGTATTGCTTACGTATCCTTGCTGTCCGCTGGTGGAGAAGAGAAGTCTGGCGAAATCCAGGCTTTGTTCATCTTGATGAGTGTTAGCCTGTCGGCACTGTCGGTTGACAAGCGGGTACGCTTATCTGTGATGATTCCCCCAGCCGCACTAAACACCCTCTCCGACAAGACGCTAGCCGCAGGACAAGCAAGTACCTCCAGGGCATACAGCGCTAGTTCAGGCCACGTGTCCAGCTTCGACACCCAGTAGTTGTAGGTGGCAGAGGCGTCACGGAGGACGGTCGTGCGATCGGCTACGTACTCCCTCACCATCCTTTTACAGTGCTCCCGCCGACTCAGCCTTGACTGGGGAGCGGTGACACAGTCTTGCTGGGGAGCCATAAAGCTGTCCAGGCTCTTAACCCCTTAACGACCAATGACGTACCTGGTACGTCATGAAGCGTCGGGGTATGTATGAAGAGAGGTTGCGTGGCAACCTCTCTTCATACAGTGCGGGCATCAGCTGTTTATAACAGCTGACATCCGCGGGCAATAGCCGCGAGCGGCCGCGCGGCCGATCGCGGCTATTAACCATTTAAATGCCGCTGTCAATTCTGACAGCGGCATTTAAATCCCCCGAACGTCGTTCGGGGGTCCCGCACGGCCCCCCCGCGGTGAGATCGGGAGAGCCGTGCATGTGTCATGGCAGCCGGGGGCCTAATGAAAGGCCCCAGGGCTGCCTTAGCAGACTGCCTATCAAGCCGTCCCCGTGGGGTGGCTTCATAGGCTGCCTGTCAAAAAGCAATATGACGTAATGCTATAGCATTACGTCATACTGCAGGAGCGATCAAAGCATCGCATCTTAAAGTCCCCCAGGGGGACTTCAAAGTAAAGTAAAAAAAAAATCAATAAAGTTTTTTTTTAATTGAAAAAAAAAAAAAAGTTGTAAAAGTTTAAATCACCCCCCTTTTGCCATATCTATTATTAAAAAATCTAAATAATAAATTAAAAATATGTATTTGGTATCACCGCGTCCGTAAAAGTCCGAACTATCAAAGTACCACATAATTTTTCCCGCACGGTGAACGTCGTCCGAAAAAAAAAATGAAGAACGCCAGAAATGCATTTTTTTAGTTACCCTGTCTCCCAGAAAAAACGCAATAAAAAGCGATCAAAAAGTCGTATGTATTTCAAAACGGTACTATCAGAAACTACAGGACATCCCGCAAAAAATGAAACCTTGCTCAACTACGTCGACGGAAAAATAAAAAAGTTATCGCGCGCACAAAATGACCGCAGAAAATAATTGAAAAAAATTTTATGTCTTTAAAAAAAAAAAAGAGGAGTATAGTAAAAAAAAACCTATACAAGTTTGGCATCGTAGTAATCGTACCGACCCATAGAATAAAGTTATCATGTCGTTTTTGTTGCCATTTGTGCGCCGTAGAAGCAAGACGCACTAAAAGATGGCAAAATGTCGTTTTTTTTTCATTTTACTCCACTTAGAATTTTTTAAAAGTTTTTCAGTATATTATATGGTACTTTAAATAGCACCATTGAAAAATACAACTCGCCCCGCAAAAAACAAGCCCTCATACAGCGACGTGGATGGATAAATAAAGGAGTTATGATTTTTTTAAAGGGGGGAGGAAAAAACGAAAATGGAAAAAGAAAAATGCCCGCGTCATTAAGGGGTTAAAGACTGTTGCACTGCCTGGGATGTACATGCTGCTCGATCTCCGCACCTCCCCTGCTACCTTGCCCTCGGTACTGCGCCTTCTGCCACTAGCGCTGTCGGCTGGGAATTTTACCATCAGCTTGTCCGCAAGGGTCCTGTGGAATAGCAACACTCTCGAACCCCTTTCCTCTTCGGGAATGAGAGTGGGCAGGTTCTCCTTATAGCGTGGGTCGAGCAGTATGTACACCCAGTAATCCGTTGTGGCCAGAATGCGTGCAACGCGAGGGTCACGAGAAAGGCATCCTAACATGAAGTCAGCCATGTGTGCCAGGGTACCTGTACGCAACACATGGCTGTCTTCACTAGGAAGATCACTTTCAGGATCCTCCTCCTCCTCCTCCTCCTCCTCCTCCTCAGGCCATACACGCTGAAAGGATGACAGGCAATCAGCCGGTGTACCGTCAGCAGCGGGCCAAGCTGTCTCTTCCCCCTCCTCCTCATCCTCCTCATGCTCCTCCTCCTGTACGCGCTGAGAAATAGACAGGAGGGTGCCCTGACTATCCAGCGGCATACTGTCTTCCACCGCCCCCGTTTCCGAGCGCAAAGCAGCTGCCTTTATGCTTTGCAGGGAATTTCTCAAGATGCATAGCAAAGGAATGGTGACACTAATGATTGCAGCATCGCCGCTCACCACCTGGGTAGACTCCTCAAAATTACCAAGGACATGGCAGATGTCTGCCAACCAGGCCCACTCTTCTGAAAGGAATTGAGGAGGCTGACTCCCACTGCGCCGCCCATGTTGGAGTTGGAATTCGACTATAGCTCTACGCTGTTCATAGAGCCTGGCCAACATGTGGAGCGTAGAGTTCCACCGTGTAGGCACGTCGCACAGCAGTCGGTGCACTGGCAGCTTAAAGCGATGTTGCAGGGTGCGCAGGGTGGCAGCGTCCGTGTGGGACTTGCGGAAATGTGCGCAGAGCCGGCCCGCCTTTACGAGCAGGTCTGACGAGCGTGGGTAGCTTTTCAGAAAGCGCTGAACCACCAAATTAAAGACGTGGGCCAGGCATGGCACGTGCGTGAGGCTGCCGAGCTGCAGAGCCGCCACCAGGTTACGGCCGTTGTCACACACGACCATGCCCGGTTGGAGGCTCAGCGGCGCAAGCCAGCGGTCGGTCTGCTGTGTCAGACCCTGCAGCAGTTCGTGGGCCGTGTGCCTCTTATCTCCTAAGCTGAGTAGTTTCAGCACTGCCTGCTGACGCTTGCCCACCGCTGTGCTGCCACACCGCGCGACACCGACTGCTGGCGACATGCTGCTGCTAACACATCTTGATTGCGAGACAGAGGTTGCGGAGGAGGAGGAGGGTGCTTTAGTGGAGGAAGCATACACCTCCGCAGATACCACCACCGAGCTGGGGCCCGCAATTCTGGGGGTGGGTAGGACGTGAGCGGTCCCAGGCTCTGACTCTGTCCCAGCCTCCACTAAATTCACCCAATGTGCCGTCAGGGAGATGTAGTGGCCCTGCCCGCCTGTGCTTGTCCACGTGTCCGTTGTTAAGTGGACTGTGGCAGTAACCGCGTTGGTGAGGGCGCGTACAACGCTGCGGGAGACGTGGTCGTGCAGGGCTGGGACGGCACATCGGGAAAAGTAGTGGCGACTGGGAACTGAGTAGCGCGGGGCCGCCGCCTCCATGATACTTTTGAAGGACTCCGTTTCCACAACCCTATACGGCAGCATCTCAAGGCTGATGAATTTTGCTATGCGGACGGTTAACGTTTGAGCGTGTGGGTGCGTGGCAGTGTACTTGCGCTTGCGCTCCAACAGTTGCGCAAGCGACGGCTGGACGGTGCGCTGAACTACACTGGTGGATGGGGCCGAGGACAGCGGAGGTGAGGGTGTGGGTGCAGGCCATGAGGCGGTAGTGCCCGTGTCCTGAGAGGGGGGTTGCATCTCAGTGGCAGGTTGGGGCACAGGGGGAGAGGCAGGGGTGCAAACCGGAGGCGGTGAACGGCCTTCGTCCCACCTTGTGGGGTGCTTGGCCATCATATGTCTGCGCATGCTGGTGGTGGTGAGGCTGTTGGTGTTGGCTCCCCGGCTGAGCTTTGCGCGACAAAGGTTGCACACCACTGTTCGTCGGTCGTCAGGCGTCTCGGTGAAAAACTGCCAGACCTTAGAGCACCTCGGCCTCTGCAGGGTGGCATGGCGCGAGGGTGCGCTTTGGGAAACAGTTGGTGGATTATTCGGTCTGGCCCTGCCTCTACCCCTGGACACCGCACTGCCTCTTGCAACCTGCCCTGCTGCTGCCCCTGCCTCCCCCTCTGAAGAACTGTCCTGAGTAGGCGTTGCAAACCAGGTGGGGTCAGTCACCTCATCGTCCTGCTGCTCTTCCTCAGAATCCTCTGTGCGCTCCTCCCTCGCACTTACTGCCCTCACTACTACCTGACTGCAAGACAACTGTGTCTCATCGTCATCGTCCTCCTCACCCACAGAAAGTTCTTGAGACAGTTTGCGGAATTCCCCAGCCTCATCCCCCGGACCCCGGAAACTTTGCAATGGTTGGGCATCAGTGACGATAAACTCCTCTGGTGGGAGAGGAACCACTGCTGCCCAATCTGAGCAGGGGCCAGAGAACAGTTCCTGGGAGTCTTCACGCAGCTGAGCAGGTGTCATTGGAGTGGAGTGAGGAGGCTGGGAGGAAGGAGGAGCAGCAGACAGAGGATTCTGATTTGCAGCAGTGGACGGCGCAGAACTGCGGGTGGACGATAGGTTGCTCGAAGCACTTTCTGCCATCCAGGACAGGACCTGCTCACACTGCTCATTTTCTAATAACCGTCTCCCGCGTGGACCCATTAATTGGGCGATGAATGTGGGGACGCCAGAAACGTGCCTCTCTCCTAATCGCGCAGCAGTCGGCTGCGACACACCTGAATCAGGAGCTCGGCCTGTGCCCACACCCTGACTTGGCCCTCCGCGTCCTCGGCCGCGTCCACGTCCTCTAGGCCTACCCCTACCCCTCAGCATGCTGTATTACCAGTGATTTGATTTCACCGGCAGGAAATAAATTGGCGCAAGACTGCAGGCCAAATATAATTTTTTCCCTTTTTTGAAAACGAAAGGCCCCACTGCCTCTAGTGAATGAATAATCTAAGTTTAATAACTGTGCTGTGTCCCTGCTAATGTGTCACAGAACTTGAGGGTAGCAGAGTTATTAACTCTGGCAGAGCAGCTATTTTTTTCCCAATTAAGGAAAGCAAATGGCGAAGCCAACAGTAAACCGTAGCTGGGTGCGTCTGATTTTTTAACGTTGTACACGCAGCTCACACGTGTCCACAGCCCTTAGGACGGACAGAGGCTGGACAAATAGATTTTGTTTCCCTTTTTTTACACCAAAAGGACGCACTGCGTATATTCAATGAACATGAGAAGTTTAATAACTGTGCTGTGTCCCTGCTAATGTGTCACAGAACTTGAGGGTAGCAGAGTTATTAACTCTGGCAGAGCAGGTATTTTTTTCCCAATTAAGGAAAACAAATGGCGAAGCCAGCAGTAAACCGTAGCTGGGTGCGTCTGATTTTTTAACGTTGTACACGCAGCTCACACGTGTCCACAGCCCTTAGGACGGACAGAGGCAGGACAAATAGATTTTGTTTCCCCTTTTTTACACCAAAAGGACCCACTGCGTATATTCAATGGACATGAGAAGTTTAATAACTGTGCTGTGGCCCTGCTAATGTGTCACAGAACTTGAGGGTAGCAGAGTTATTAACTCTGGCAGAGCAGGTATTTTTTTCCCAATTAAGGAAAGCAAATGGCGAAGCCAGCAGTAAACCGTAGCTGGGTGCGTCTGATTTTTTAACGTTGTACACGCAGCTCACACGTGTCCACAGCCCTTAGGACGGACAGAGGCAGGACAAATAGATTTCGTTTCCCTTTTTTTACACCAAAAGGACCCACTGCGTATATTCAATGAATAATAACTGTGTTGTGGCCCTGCCTACACAATTCTTTCCCTGTAGTATCAATGGAGGGTGCAATGCTCTGCAGAGGCGATTTTGAGGAAAAAAAAAATATGCAGCACAGCTAACAGCAGCCAGCACAGTACTGCACACGGTTAAATATGGCCCTAGAAAGGACCGTTGAGGTTCTTGAAGGCTACACTCACTCCTAACACTCTCCCTGCCTATCCAACACTTCTGTCCCTAATGCCGGGTGCAATGCTCTGCAGAGGCGATTTTGAGAAGAAAAAAAAAATGCAGCACAGCTAACAGCAGCCAGCACAGTACTGCACACGGTTAAATATGGCCCTAGAAAGGACCGTTGAGGTTCTTGAAGGCTACACTCACTCCTAACACTCTCCCTGCCTATCCAACACTTCTGTCCCTAATGCCGGGTGCAACGCTCTGCAGAGGCGATTTTGAGAAAAAAAAAAAAAAAGGCACTGCTAACAGCAGCCAACACACAGGTATTACTGGCCCTAATAAGGACCTTTGGGGTTCTTGAATCCTACACTAAATGCTATTTCTCTCCCTACAGCAGCTCCGGTACCAGCAGCACTGTCCCTCATCTAACTCACAAGGCATCTGAGGCGAGCCGCGGGAGGGGCCGACTTTTATATTCGGGTGACATCTGATCTTCCCAGCCACTCACAGCAGGGGGGTGGTATAGGGCTTGAACGTCACAGGGGGGAGTTGTAATGCCTTCCCTGTCTTTCAATTGGCCAGAAAAGCGCGCTAACGTCTCAGGGAAGGAAGTGAAAGTAACCGGAACACCGCATGGTGTTCGTTACGAATAACGAACATCCTGAACACCCTAATATTCGCACGAATATCAAGCTCGGACGAATATGTTCGCTCATCTCTAATCACTAACTGTCTGTCCGCTGTCTCTAACACTATGTCCTCTCTCTACCTAAAACTAAACCTCTCTAAAACTGACTTACTGGTATTTCCACCCTCCACTAACCGGCCTCGTCCTGACATCTCCATCTCAGTGTGTGGCACCACCATAACTCCCAAACAACATGACCGCTGCCTTGGGGTCATATTCGACTCCGATCTCTCATTTACCCCATACATCCAATCTCTGGCCCAGATATGTCAGCTGCACCTCAAGAACATCGCAAGAATCCGCTCTTTTCTCACCATAGACACGCTGAAAACACTTGTTATTGCCCTCATCCACTCACGACTCGATTATTGCAACTCGTTGCTGATCGGCCTCCCCTGCACCAGACTCTACCCTCTCCAATCCATCCTGAATGCGGCAGCTCGGCTCATATTCCTGTCCATCCGCTACTCGGACGCCTCTGCCCTGTGCCAGTCACTGCACTGGCTGCCCGTTAAATACAGAATTCAATTTAAACTTACTACCCTAATCCACAAAGCCCTCCACAGTGCAGCGCCCCCCTATATTGCCTCCCTCATCTCAATCCATCAACCAGCCCGGGCTCTCCGCTCGGCAAATGAAACTAGACTGCACACCCCTCTAATTCGAACTTCTCACTCCCGCCTCCAAGACTTCTCTAGAGCAGCACCAGTCCTCTGGAACGCACTACCAAAGGATACCCGGGCAATCCAGGACTCAAAAAACTTCAGGCGTGCTCTAAAAACGCACCTTTTCAGGGAGGCATACCGCATACCCTAAACAGACTCCTCTGTATGCCACCTGATAACATGCTCCCTGACCCATTGACTGTAATCCCTGCTAGCTGTCACAAACTGCCCCTGCAGTCATACCGATTCTGCCGTCACACGGCCAAATATCTAACCATTGTCTATGTGTATAGAATCCCTCACTCTCCACCCCGCCATACCGTGCACATCTCCAGCCCTTTACCTTCTGTATCCCCCCATTAATTGTAGTATGTAAGCTCGTTGGAGCAGGACCCGCACCCCTATTGTTTCCACCAACTGATTACGATTGTAACTGTGGTTCTGTAATTTTTTGTACTTTTGTCTTTCTGTATTCCCCCTGTCTATGTAAGCGCTGCGGAATATGTTGGCGCTATACAAATAAAGATTATTATTATTATTAATATGGAAGGGTGTAAACATTCCTAATTGTATAATATTCCTCCTCCTCCTCCTGCTCCTCCTCCTGAAACCTCACGTAATCACGCCGAACGGGCAATTTTTCTTAGGGCCACAAGGCTCACTCATATAATTTTTCTAAACAATTTTTATACGTTTCAATGCTCTTAAAAGCGTTGAAACTTTAACTTGAACCAATTTTTCGTTAAACTGGGCTGCCTCCAGGCCTAGTTACCACTTAAGCCACATTAACCAAAGCGATTAATGGGTTTCACCTGCCATCTTGGTTGGGCATGGCCAATTTTTTCTGAGGTACATTACTACTGTTGGTACACCTATTTTTTTGGGCCCTCACCTACAGTGTAATCATTGTAATTTCTATGTTCTTCGCCTGCACTCATGGTACAGAAAGGTGTGTGGGGTTGGCCTACACTTTAGCTACATAAATGTAACTGGGGCCTTGTCTATACTGCAGCTACTGAATTGTGAAAGAGACTGTTATCTCCCTAAACTGCTGCAATGGGAATGTTACTGGGGCCTGTCTTGAGTGCTACTATTACTGAAATGGAACTAAGACTGCGCTCCCCCTATACTGCTGCTAGTGATATGTTAGTGGGGCCTGTCCCTAATGCTACCGCTGAAATGTTAATAATTCTGGGCTCTGCCTATACCGCTGCTAATGGTATGTCACTGGGGTGTGGAAACAGAGGCTTCACAAAGACATGATGGCGGCGAGGCCATTTCCCACCAACGCTGTTACTGTTAAGGTGCATATAACTACGGACACGTGTAGAGGACACGTAGTGCCTCCAAAACATCCCCCTCCTCCTCCAACAATGAAAACATTCTTGGCAAATACCTTTGCTTTGGTCCGTCTGGTGGCAGTCCAAGAATTTCACCTTTAACGACACAACAAGAGAGCACCACCACCATCCCCCCGCCACGGCCCACTTAATCCTGGCCACATTCCGAAAACCAACTACATAAAACCGCGCTACCAGGTCCGCATTCACCACCACATTACCACTAACGAGGTTACTGTTAAGGTACATATTACCAGTCTGACTGGGGCATGCAGTGTGGGCCGAAGCCCACCTGCATTAAGCACGACATTACTACCTCAGCTGTGTTGGGCAATGCAATGGGATATTTTTATGTACCGCCGGTGGGTTCCAGGGAGCCACCCATGCTGTAGGTGCACACGGAGTTTAACCTACATCTGTCCACTTGTAAAGAACCCCAGTCAGACTGGGGCATGCAGTGTGGTCTGAAGCCCACCTGTATTAAGCACGACATTACTACCTCAGCTGTGTTGGGCAATGCAATGGGATATTTTTATGTACCGCCGGTGGCTTCCTGGCACCCACCCATGCTGTGGGTCCACACGGAGTTGTAACTGCATGTGTCCACTTCTAAAGAACCCCAGTCTGACTGGGGCATGCAGTGTGGGCCGAAGCCCACCTGCATTTCATCTGACGTTAGCTCTGCTGTCCAGGGCACTGCAATGGGATACATTTATGTACAGCAGGTGGGTTCCAGGGAGCCACCCATGCTGTGGGTGCACACGGAATTCCCATTGCGGAGTTGTACCTGCCTGTGACTATTTATAAAAAACCGCGGTCTGACTATAGTGTGTGGCACATAGGTTCCCCATTGCTATGCCCACGTGTGCAGCTCCAGATGGAGGTGGCACAGGATTGGATTTCTCATTGCTTCTGTACAGCATTGTGGACTATCGGCCCGCCCCTTTTATGGGGGGGTCGCTGCCTAGCCATGCCAACCCTCTGCAGTGTGTGCCTGCTTTTCCTGTGGCAGACGCACTTATAAATAGACATGAGGGTGGCGTGGCATGAGGGCAGCTGAAGGCTGGGCAGGGACAATTTGGTGTACGCTGTGGACACTGTCGTGCAGGGGGGGGAGGGTTGGGCAGCATGTAACCCAGGAGAAGTGGCAGCGGAGTGTCATGCAGGCAGTGATTGTGATTTGTTGGAGGTAGTGTGGTGCTTAGCTAAGGTATGCATTGCTAATGAGGGCTTTTCAGAAGTAAAAGTTGTTGGAAGGGGGGGGGGCACTCTTGCCAGTATTGTGGCTTAATAGTGGGACCTGTGAACTTGAGATGCAGCCCAACATGTAGCCCCTCGCCTGCCCTATCCGTTGCTGTGTTGTTCCCATCACTTTCTTGAATTGCCCAGATTTTCACACATGAAAACCTTAGCGAGCATCGGCGAAATACAAAAATGCTCGGGTCGCCTATTGACTTCAATGGGGTTCGTTACTCGAAACGAACCCTCGAGCATCGCGAAAATTTCGTCCCGAGTAACGAGCACCCGAGCATTTTGGTGCTCGCTTATCTCTAATAATGACACAAACACGTTCACGAGAAATCCCTAGGATGTCTGCTATTCCTTTAGCTGAAATTAGCCGATTCTCCAGTATGAGGTTGTGCACAACATCGATGATCTCCAGAAAAACAACCTCTTTCGGTCGTCCAGGACGTTCCTCATCATTGGTGCTGTAGTGGCCCATTTTAAATTTGGAAACCCAGTTCCTAACTGTAAAATATGAAGGGCATTGATCCCCCAATATCTGTGACATATCACCATGAATATCCTTCACGGACTTTCCTTGCAGAAAGAAGAATTTTATCACTCCTCTGCTCTCATTTGCTGTGAATATCGCCTTAGACTCCACCATTTTGTTTTCCTGCGTGCCTAGATCACTGTTGCCATAAGCTACAAACACAAAATTTCGAAAACATATATTAGACACATAAGGCTTTCATGTGATGTAACATTCGTTACTAGATACGAGCGAGCACCAAAATGCTCGACTGCTCGTTACTCGAGTCGAACTTTCAGTGATGCTCGAGAGTTCGTTTCGAGTAACGAACCCCATTGAAGTCAATGGGCGACTCGAGAATTTTTGTATATCGCCGATGCTCGCTAAGGTTTTCATTTGTGAAAACCTGGGAAATTCAAGAAAGTGATAGGAACAACACAGAAACGGATAGGGCAGGCGAAGGGCTACATGTTGGGCTGCATCTCAAGTTCCCAGGTCCCACTATTAAGCCACAATAGTGGCAAGAGTGAGACGCCCCCCCCCCCCGCACTGTCAGCGTAAAGATCATTCTCCTCTGCCACAGCTGTAACAGCTGTGGCAGAGAAGAACGATGTTAGCCCATTGAATTCATAGGGTGCTTGAGATGCTCGTTACTCGAGACGAGCACCACGCGGTACTCGTCTCGATTAAACGAGCACTGACCATTGAATTCAATGGAGCCGGCAATACAGCGACTCCATAGAAAGCAATGGGCTGCCGGCGATCGCGGGATGAATTGTCGGGAAGGGCTTAAATATATAAGCCCTTCCCTGCAATTCATCCAGAAATGTGTAAAAATAAAAAAATATATATACTCACCTTGTCCCGGCAGAACGATGTTAGCCCATTGAATTCAATGGAGCCGGCAATACAGCCGGCTCCATAGAAAGCAATGGGCTGCCGGCGATCGCGGGATGAATTGTCGGGAAGGGCTTAAATATATAAGCCCTTCCCTGCAATTCATCCAGAAATGTGTAAAAATAAAAATATATATATACTCACCTTGTCCCGGCAGAACGATGTTAGCCCATTGAATTCAATGGAGCCGGCAATACAGACGGCTCCATAGAAAGCAATGGGCTGCCGGCGATCACGGGATGAATTGTTGGGAAGGGCTTAAATATATAAGCCCTTCCCTGCAATTCATCCAGAAATGTGTAAAAATAATAAAAAATATATATACTCACCTGGTCCCGGCAGACGGAGTTCAGCGCGGCCGGCTGCAGTCCTCCTGAACTGCTCTGAACAGCTGTGAGTAGTATTCAGCAGCCGGGGATTTAAAATCCCCGCTTGCTGAATGAGCTGCCTCTGATTGGTCACAGCCTGACCAATCAGAGGCAGATCTCACTCACACCCATTCATGAATTCATGAATGGGTGAGCGAGTGCTGCCTCTGATTGGCTCAGGGGCAGCTCTCAGCTGAATGTCATTCAGCTGAATGTCATTCAGCTGAGAGCTGCCCCTGATCCAATCAGAGGCAGCACTTACTCACCCATTCATGAATTCATGAATGGCTGTGAGTGAGACCTGCCTCTGATTGGCTCAGCGATGAGCCAATCAGGGGCAGGTCTGACTCACACCCCCTTCACACCCACTGCAGGCCGGCCGAGCTAAACTCCGTCTGCCGGGACAGGGTGAGTATATATATATTTTTTTATTTTTACACATTTCTGGATGAATTGCAGGGAAGGGCTTATATATTTAAGCCCTTCCCGACAATTCATCCTGCGATCGCCGGCAGCCCATTGCTTTCAATGGAGCCGGCTGTATTGCCGGCTCCATTGAATTCAATGGGCTAACATCGTTCTGCCGGGACAAGGTGAGTATATATTTTTTTTATTTTTACATATTTCTGGATGAATTGCAGGGAAGGGCTTATATATTTAAGCCCTTCCCGACAATTCATCCCGCGATCGCCGGCAGCCCATTGCTTTCTATGGAGCCGGCTGTATTGCCGGCTCCATTGAATTCAATGGTCAGTGCTCGTTTAATCGAGACGAGTACCGCGTGGTGCTCGTCTCGAGTAACGAGCATCTCGAGCAGCCTAATACTCGAACGAGCATCAAGCTCGGACGAGTATGCTCGCTCATCTCTATTCGTTACCATAGAAACAAAAAAAGAACACAAAGCCAAAGACTTATCAGCAACCCCTCGTATTCTTCATAAAAACTCATTTGATTGAAAAAACTTAGTACAATAAAGAGGAGATAGAGGGTAGACCAGAAAACTACACAATGTTTAGTGGACGCAGAGGGTCTTTTCTATATGAGTTTTGGGTTATAGCTTCACTGGATTTTCAGTGTATATTCCCTGACTGTTTTCTACAGAGGTTTTGATTAAAGGGGTTGTCACTAGTTAATTAAAAAAAAATCTATGTTCTGGTTCCCTGCATGTCCCATGCTGCAGCTCCGCCCTCTGTGCCCAGTCTCTATTTACAATGGGCAGAAGGCCTGTGTGCAGAACATAACAGGCTGCTGCAGCCAATCACAGAGCTCAGTGTTTGAATGCTGAGGTCTGTGATTAGATGCAGCAGCCTGTGACATCCTGTAAATAGGCTGCTGCAGCATGAAACAAGGCATCACAGGGGTGACCTGGAGCTTGCCCGTAAAAAAATGCGGGTACTCAAGAGAGGTGAGTATATGCTTGTTTTGCCACGGGGAAGCAGATTTTTTTTTAAATTGACTCAGACAACCCTTTAACCCCTTAGTGATGAAGCCTGTTGACTGACATATGTCACTTTAACACAGAATAATGCTGTAAAGGTTTTGCATATCCAATAGAGATGAGCGAACACCAAAATGTTCGGGTGTTCGTTATTCGTAACGAACTTCCCGTGATGCTCGAGGGTTCGTTTCGAACAACGAACCCCATTGAAGTCAATGGGCGACCAGAACATTTTTGTATTTCGCCGATGCTCGCTAAGGTTTTCATGTGTGAAAATCTGGGCAATTCAGGAAAGTGATGGGAATGACACAGTGACGGATAGGGCAGGCGAGGGGCTACATGTTGGGCTGCATCTCAAGTTCACAGGTCCCACTATTAAGCCACAATACCGGCAAGAGTGCCCCCCCCCCCTCCCAACAACTTTTACTTCTGAAAAGCCCTCATTAGCATGGCATACCTTTGCTAAGCACCACACTACCTCCAACAAAGCACAATCACTGCCTGCATGACACTCCACTGACACTTCTCCTGGGTTACATGCTGACCAACCGCCCCCCCTCCCCCCCACAGCGCACACCAAAGTGTCCCTGGGCAGCCTTCAGCTGCCCTCATGCCACACCACGCTCATGTCTATTTAGAAGTGCGTCTGCCATGACGAGGGACCGCAGGCACACACTGCAGAGGTTGGCACGGCTAGGCAGCGACCCTCTTTAAAAGTGGCGGAGCGATAGCCCACAATGCTGTACAGAAGCAATGAGAAATAGAATCCTGTGCCACCGCCATCAGGAGCTGCACACGTGGGCATAGCAATGGGGAACCTATGTGCCACACACTATTCATTCTGACAAGGTGTCTGCATGCCCCAGTCAGACCGGGCTTTTTAATTCATAGACACAGGCAGGTACAACTCCCTATTGTGAAGTCCCTGTCGACCCACAGCATGGGTGGCTCCCTGGAACCCACCGGCGGTACACAGAAATATCCCATTGCATTGCCCAACACAGCTGAGGTAGTAATGTCGTGCTTAATGCAGGTGGGCTTCGGCCCACACTGCATGCCCCAGTCTGACTGGGGTTCTTTATAAGTGTACAGATGTAGTAAAAACTCCGTGTGCACCTACAGCATGGGTGGGTGCCAGGAAGCCACCGGCGGTACATAGAAATATCCCATTGCATTGCCCAACACAGCTGAGGTAGTAATGTTGTGCTTAACCCTTTCCAATCCAATTTGTATATGGTTTTCCTAGGGGGCTTACTCTTTTTCTGCCGTTATACAACGGCGCTATATGCTGGCTAAAGCCAGTACTGCATGAGCTGACACGTAGGATAGGCTCCGACAGCAGAGAGGCTGGCAATATACAGTAAGAGAACCCCGACGGACGTCTACCAACAACGGAGCTGTACAGCCTTAAACCCTAATGTCTTCACAGGTCACACAGTGGACTGGAAAGGGTTAATGCAGGTGGGTTTCGGCCCACACTGCATGCCCCAGTCAGATTGGGTTTCTTTATAAGTGGAAACAGATGCATTTATAATTCCCTGTGGACCCACTGCCTGGGTGGGTGCCAGGAAGCCACCGGCGGTACATAGAAATATCCCATTGCATTGCCCAACACAGCTGAGGTAGTAATGTCGTGCGTAATACAGGTGGGCTTCGGCCCACACTGCATGCCCCAGTCAGACTGGGGTTCTTTATAAGTGTACAGATGTAGTAAAAACTCCGTGTGCACCTACAGCATGGGTGGCTCCCTGGAACCCACCGGCGGTACATAAAAATATCCCATTGCATTGCCCAACACAGCTGAGGTAGTAATGTCGTGCTTAATGCAGGTGGGCTTCGGCCCACACTGCATGCCCCAGTCAGACTGGGGTTCTTTACAAGTGGACACATGTAGGTTAAACTCCCTGTGGACCCACTGCCTGGGTGGGTGCCAGGAAGCCACCGGCGGTACATAGAAATATCCCATTGCATTGCCCAACACAGCTGAGGTAGTAATGTCGTGCGTAATACAGGTGGGCTTCGGCCCACACTGCATGCCCCAGTCAGACTGGGGTTCTTTAGAAGTGTACAGATGTAGTAAAAACTCCGTGTGCACCTACAGCATGGGTGGCTCCCTGGAACCCACCGGCGGTACATAAAAATATCCCATTGCATTGCCCAACACAGCTGAGGTTACGTCAGCTGTAATGCAGGTGGGCTAAAAATTAATTTGATTACACTGTAGGCGAGGGCCCACAAAAATTGCTGTATCAACAGTACTAATGTACATCCCAAAAATTGGCCATGGCCAGCCAAGAGGGCAGGTGAAACCCATTAATCGCTTTGGTTAATGTGGCTTAAGTGGTAACTAGGCCTGGAGGCAGCCCAGTGTAACGAAAAATTGGTTCAAGTTAAAGTTCCAACGCTTTTAAGCGCATTGAAACTTATAAAAATTGTTCTGAAAAATTATTTGAGTGAGCCTTGTGGCCCTAAGAAAAATTGCCCGTTCAGCGTGATTACGTGAGGTTTCAGGAGGAGGAGCAGGAGGAGGAGGAGGAGGAATATTAGACACAGATTGATGAAGCAGAAATGTCCCCGTTTTGGATGGTGAGAGAGAACGTAGCTTCCATCCGCGGGTGCAGCCTACGTATTGCTTACGTATCGCTGCTGTCCGCTGGTGGAGAACAGAAGTCTGGGGAAATCCAGCCTTTGTTCATCTTGATGAGTGTTAGCCTGTCGGCACTGTCGGTTGACAAGCGGCTACGCTTATCTGTGATGATTCCCCCAGCCGCACTAAACACCCTCTCCGACAAGACGCTAGCCGCAGGACAAGCAAGCACCTCCAGGGCATACAGCGCGAGTTCAGGCCACGTGTCCAGCTTCGACACCCAGTAGTTGTAGGGGGCAGAGGCGTCACCAAGGATGGTCGTGCGATCCGCTACGTACTCCCTCACCATCCTTTTACAGTGCTCCCGCCGACTCAGCCGTGACTGGGGAGCGGTGACACAGTCTTGGTGGGGAGCCATAAAGCTGGCCAGGCCCTTAAAGACTGTTGCACTGCCTGGGATGTACATGCTGCTCGATCTCCGCACCTCCCCTGCTACCTTGCCCTCGGTACTGCGCCTTCTGCCACTAGCGCTGTCGGCTGGGAATTTTACCATCAGCTTGTCCGCAAGGGTCCTGTGGTATAGCAACACTCTCGAACCCCTTTCCTCTTCGGGAATCAGAGTGGGCAGGTTCTCCTTATACCGTGGATCGAGCAGTGTGTACACC
Organism: Eleutherodactylus coqui; assembly: GCF_035609145.1. Classification (NCBI taxonomy): domain Eukaryota; kingdom Metazoa; phylum Chordata; class Amphibia; order Anura; family Eleutherodactylidae; genus Eleutherodactylus; species Eleutherodactylus coqui. The sequence continues at coordinate 154,365,428 of NC_089840.1, forward strand.
CAGTAATCCGTCGTGGCCAGAATGCGTGCAACGCGAGGGTCACGAGAAAGGCATCCTAACATGAAGTCAGCCATGTGTGCCAGGGTACCAGTACGCAACACATGGCTGTCCTCACTAGGAAGATCACTTTCAGGATCCTCCTCCTCCTCCTCCTCCTCCTCCTCCTCAGGCCATACACGCTGAAAGGATGACAGGCAATCAGACGCTGTACCGTCAGCAGCGGCCCAAGCTGTCTCTTCCCCCTCCTCCTCATCCTCCTCATGCTCCTCCTCCTCCTCCTGTACGCGCTGAGAAATAGACAGGAGGGTGCCCTGACTATCCAGCGGCATACTGTCTTCCCCCGCCCCCGTTTCCGAGCGCAAAGCAGCTGCCTTTATGGTTTGCAGGGAATTTCTCAAGATGCATAGCAGAGGAATGGTGACGCTAATGATTGTAGCATCGCCGCTCACCACCTGGGTAGACTCCTCAAAATTACCAAGGACATGGCAGATGTCTGCCAACCAGGCCCACTCTTCTGAAAGGAATTGAGGAGGCTGACTCCCACTGCGCCGCCCATGTTGGAGTTGGTATTCGACTATAGCTCTCCGTTGTTCATAGAGCCTGGCCAACATGTGGAGCGTAGAGTTCCACCGTGTGGGCACGTCGCACAGCAGTCGGTGCACTGGCAGCTTAAAGTGATGTTGCAGGGTGCGCAGGGTGGCAGCGTCCGTGTGGGACTTGCGGAAATGTGCGCAGAGCCGGCGCGCCTTTACGAGCAGGTCTGACAAGCGTGGGTAGCTTTTCAGAAAGCGCTGAACCACCAAATTAAAGACGTGGGCCAGGCATGGCACGTGCGTGAGGCTGCCGAGCTGCAGAGCCGCCACCAGGTTACGGCCGTTGTCACACACGACCATGCCCGATTGGAGGCTCAGCGGCGCAAGCCAGCGGTCGGTCTGCTGTGTCAGACCCTGCAGCAGTTCGTGGGCCGTGTGCCTCTTATCGCCTAAGCTGAGTAGTTTCAGCACGGCCTGCTGACGCTTGCCCACCGCTGTGCTGCCACACCGCGCGACACCGACTGCTGGCGACATGCTGCTGCTAACACATCTTGATTGCGAGACAGAGGAGGAGGAGGAGGAGGAGGAGGGTGCTTTAGTGGAGGAAGCATACACCGCCGCAGATACCAGCACCGAGCTGGGGCCCGCAATTCTGGGGGTGGGTAGGACGTGAGCGGTCCCAGGCTCTGACTCTGTCCCAGCCTCCACTAAATTCACCCAATGTGCCGTCAGGGAGATGTAGTGGCCCTGCCCGCCTGTGCTTGTCCACGTGTCCGTAGTTAAGTGGACCGTGGCAGTAACAGCGTTGGTGAGGGCGCGTACAATGTTGCGGGAGACGTGGTCGTGCAGGGCTGGGACGGCACATCGGGAAAAGTAGTGGCGACTGGGAACTGAGTAGCGCGGGGCCGCCGCCTCCATGATACTTTTGAAGGACTCCGTTTCCACAACCCTATACGGCAGCATCTCAAGGCTGATGAATTTTGCGATGCGGACGGTTAACGTTTGAGCGTGCGGGTGCGTGGCGGCGTACTTGCGCTTGCGCTCCAACAGTTGCGCTAGCGACGGCTGGACTGTGCGGTGCGAGACATTGGTGGATGGGGCCGAGGACAGCGGAGGTGAGGGTGTGGGTGCAGGCCATGAGACGGTCGTGCCTGTGTCCTGAGAGGGGGGTTGCATCTCAGTGGCAGGTTGGGGCACAGGGGGAGAGGCAGGGGTGCAAACCGGAGGCGGTGAACGGCCTTCGTCCCACCTTGTGGGGTGCTTGGCCATCATATGTCTGCGCATGCTGGTGGTGGTGAGGCTGTTGGTGTTGGCTCCCCGGCTGAGCTTTGCGCAACAAAGGTTGCACACCACTGTTCGTCGGTCGTCAGGCGTCTCTGTGAAAAACTGCCAGACCTTAGAGCACCTCGGCCTCTGCAGGGTGGCATGGCGCGAGGGGGCGCTTTGGGAAACACTTGGTGGATTATTCGGTCTGGCCCTGCCTCTACCCCTGGCCCTGGCCACCGCACTGCCTCTTGCAACCTGCCCTGCTGATGCCCTTGACTCCCCCTCTGAAGACCTGTCCTCCTGAGTAAGCGTTGCACACCAGGTGGGGTCAGTCACCTCATCGTCCTGCTGCTCTTCCTCCGAATCCTCTGTGCGCTGCTCCCTCGGACTTACTGCCCTTACTACTACCTCACTGCAAGACAACTGTGTATGATCGTCATCGTCCTCCTCACCCACAGAAAGTTGTTGAGACAGTTGGCGGAAGTCCCCAGCCTCATCCCCCGGACCCCGGGAACTTTCGAATGGTTGGGCATCAGTGACTATAAACTCCTCTGGTGGGAGAGGAACCGCTGCTGCCCAATCTGAGCAGGGGCCCGAGAACAGTTCCTGGGAGTGTTCCCGCTCCTGAGCAGGTGTCATTGTAGTGGAGTGAGGAGGCTGGGAGGAAGGAGGAGCAGCAGACAGAGGATTCGGATTTGCAGCAGTGGACGGCGCAGAACTGCGTGTTGACGATAGGTTGCTCGAAGCACTTTCTGCCATCCAGGACAGGACCTGCTCACACTGCTCATTTTCTAATAACCGTCTCCCGCGTGGACCCATTAATTGGGCGATGAATGTGGGGACGCCAGAAACGTGCCTCTCTCCTAATCGCGCAGCAGTCGGCTGCGACACACCGGGATCAGGAGCTCGGCCTGTGCCCACACCCTGACTTGGCCCTCCGCGTCCTCGGCCGCGTCCACGTCCTCTAGGCCTACCCCTACCCCTCAGCATGCTGTATTACCAGTGATTTGATTTCACAGGCAGGAAATAAATTGGCGCAAGACTGCAGGCCAAATATAATTTTTGCACTTTTTGGAAAACGAACGGCCCCACTGCCTTTAGTGAATGAATAATCTAAGTTTAATAACTGTGCTGTGTCCCTGCTAATGTGTCACAGAACGTGAGGGTAGCAGAGTTATTATAACTCTGGCAGAGCAGGTATTTTTTTTTCCCAATTAAGGAAAGCAAATGGCGAAGCCAGCAGTAAAGCGTAGCTGGGTGCGTATGATTTAGCACTGTTCTTCACGCAGCTCACACGTCTCCACCGCCCGTAAGGACGGACAGAGGCTGGACAAATAGATTTGTTTTCAGTTTTTTCCCACCAAAAGGCAGCACTGCGTATATTCAATGAACATGAGAAGTTTAATAACTGTGCTGTGTCCCTGCTAATGTGTCACAGAACGTGAGGGTAGCAGAGTTATTATAACTCTGGCAGAGCAGGAATTTTTTTTCCCAATTAAGGAAAGCAAATGGCGAAGCCAGCAGTAAAGCGTAGCTGGGTGCGTATGATTTAGCACTGTTCTTCACGCAGCTCACACGTCTCCACCGCCCGTAAGGACGGACAGAGGCTGGACAAATAGATTTGTTTTCAGTTTTTTTCCCACCAAAAGGCAGCACTGCGTATATTCTATGAACATGAGAAGTTTAATAACTGTGCTGTGTCCCTGCTAATGTGTCACTGAACGTGAGGGTAGCAGAGTTATTATAACTCTGGCAGAGCAGGAATTTTTTTTCCCAATTAAGGAAAGCAAATGGCGAAGCCAGCAGTAAAGCGTAGCTGGGTGCGTATGATTTAGCACTGTTCTTCACGCAGCTCACACGTCTCCACCGCCCGTAAGGACGGACAGAGGCTGGACAAATAGATTTGTTTTCAGTTTTTTCCCACCAAAAGGCAGCACTGCGTATATTCAATGAACATGAGAAGTTTAATAACTGTGCTGTGTCCCTGCTAATGTGTCACTGAACGTGAGGGTAGCAGAGTTATTATAACTCTGGCAGAGCAGGAATTTTTTTTCCCAATTAAGGAAAGCAAATGGCGAAGCCAGCAGTAAAGCGTAGCTGGGTGCGTATGATTTAGCAATGTTTTTCACGCAGCTCACACGTGTCCACAGGCGTTAGGACGGACAGAGGCTGGACAAATAGAATTATTTTCCGTTTTTTTGCACCAAAAGGCAGCACTGCGTATATTCTATGAATAATAACTGTGTTGTGGCCCTGCCTATACAATTCTTTCCCTGCAGTATCAATGGAGGGTGGAATGCTCTGCAGAGGCGATTTTGAGAAGCCCAAAAAAAATGCAGCACAGCCAACAGCAGCCTGGACAGTACTGCACACGGATAAATATGGCCCTAGAAAGGACCGTTGAGGTTCTTGAAGGCTACACTCACTCCTAACACTCTCCCTGCCTATGCAGCACTTCTGTCCCTAATGCCAGGTGCAACGGTCTGCAGAGGCGATTTTGAGAAAAAAAAAAATCACACTGCTAACAGCAGCCAACACACAGCTATCAGTGGCCCTAATAAGGACCTTTGGGGGGTCTTGAAGCCTACACTAACTACCAATTCTTTCCCTACAGCAGCTCCGGTATAAACAGCACTGTCCCTCATCTAACTCACACCGCATCTGAGGCGAGCCGCGGGAGGGGCCGACTTTTATATTAGGCGAACACCTGATCTCGCCAGCCACTCACAGCAGGGGGGTGGTATAGGGCTTAAACGTTGCAGGGGGAAGTTGTAATGCCTTCCCTGTCTTTCAATTGGCCAGAAAAGCGCGCTAACGTCTCAGGGAAGGAAGTGAACGTAACCAGAACACCGCATGGTGTTCGTTACAAATAACGAACATCCCGAACACCCTAATATTCGCACGAATATCAAGCTCGGACGAACGCGTTCGCTCATCTCTAATATCCAAGTGATTCTGATATTGTTTTTTTTGCCACATACTGTACTTCATTTAGATGGTAAAAATAGACCAATAGAATTTGTGTATATTCATTAAAAGTGCCAAAATTGGGAAAATTTTAAATTGGGAAAAAATAACAATTTTTCACATTTTCAACTGTAAAATCTGAAATATGTGCAAACATACCATACAAATTTTTGATAAGATATATATTTCCATGTGTTTACTTTATTTTGAGCGCACATTTGAAAAACATTAGTTTTTTTAAATATTCAATGAGTTTTTATTAACATTTTGCATATTATTAGGTTACATGCAGTTAGTAAACTTTTCCTTACATGCTTACTTGCAAACAACATATACAGTATCATAAACTATTGATCAAACTTATATAATTGTAAAGCTACAGCTTAACCGTTTTCTTCTTAAATCTGCTTATGAACTAACGCATGTGAAATGGTAACACTTGGAGTGGTGGAAGGGGGGGGGGAGAGGGGGGGGCGGGAGGGTGGGGGAGGGAGGGGGAAACAAGGAATACAATAACAGAATTTAATCTGAAGTTCTAAACCAAGCCAGTATGTATTTTGTACCAACGTTTTCTTGGAGCTACCTCTTGCATTTTTATTCTTGTTCCTCTAAGCTATTTGTGTTTACTTATTGAGGAGTGAAAATTGTCTAGTTGGGAATATTCTAGCCATGGTTCCGACATTTCTGTGAATTGGTTGACCCTGTCGTTCCTAAATGCGAATATTATTTCGTAAATGCAGTGTTCAGAAAGGAGCTGCGTCAAATCGGTAAAAGAGGGAACACTGTTTGTTTTCCAGTTCCTAGCTATCAGCAGCTTGACAGCGAGGATACCGTGTGCCCCCTAGGAGTAGGGACTTACGGGCAGTGGGAAAACCCTGACGCAAGGGTGAGGCGAACTGGACGTGTTCACCATTAGGACTATCTCCAGGAGGGACATTGGTGTGGGTGAAGATTAAGGAGTCCCACGCCATGCGTACCTGTGCACACTACTAGTATGTACTTCTAGTACTAGTATGTACTTCTAGTACAGCACATTAGAGTGAGAGGAGAGGCTCCTGGTGATAGTTTTGACCCACACATGTACGTTGACGTCATAAGACAGCCAAGGGGGGTACCTGACGAGTTTTTAAAAACATTTTTTTCCTGATTTATTATGGTAAATAAAATGTTGACCAGATTAATTATGTTTATTACAATTAAAAGTGATTTATAAGTTATACTAGAGACGCCTTATAGGGGCTAGTCGACAAATAGGACCTACCTCGACTATGACTTTTCAAAATAGAATGGCACTAGGTACGATTTTAGCCAAAAAAGGGAGTGTCTGTAAGATGATACTTGTACCTACATCCCAGACAAAACGTGACCCGCAGGGAAAGACGCAGTTGCCATTAAGAAGCTGACCGCACTAACTAAAAAGAGCTAACGTTATTCTGTTTTCCTCAGTAAGGTACCTAACGGGAGAAGGAAAAAATATAGGAAAATAAGTTCTAAAACATTGTGTATTTAGAACACTGTGATAGGTTTTCGCTAAGATTTTGCTTTATTTTATCTGCAGTGCACTCTGCTTATGTCCACACAACATGCCGGTGTTACAACGCCCCTGGTCCTGTTACCTTGCCGCCTCTGGAAAAGGGAAGTGGGAATAATCAGCTTGTAGCTCTTTCCTTCCAGACTAATATATATGATAATGCACGTACTAATAAGACAGGGGTTCAGTCATGTTGATCAGTTATTAGATAGTCCTGATTTTGCACTCTTGTTGATGAATCGAGGTAACGTCAAGAAGGCGGGGTTCTATACAAGTTATGCAGAGTTTACCTGAAATAGTGAAAGTCGCACCTCTCCTAACCTGATTATATTTGTCACCTTTATAGTCATCCTAATTTCTGTTTGTTGTTGCATACAGTGTATTCCGACCCTGATGACTGCCTGGTCCACCTGTCCCACTACGACGTCCAACAAAAAGCCCACTGTCAGCGCAACCGTCGTCATCATGGATCCAGAATGTGATGATGTCGAACCATCCTATACCCCCATGACAGCAATAGCTCCAGTGTACAACACAATGCGAGTCTAGGGTCAGCGGTGGGGGATTGGGGTGGGACGGAGCAGGGCGAGTTTAGTGAAACAGATAGTTTCAAGGGGGGTCTGTGGTGGAAGTCCAGTATTTCTATATTTTGGATCGGTGGGCCTTGGCAGTAGACAGTTGTCAATTTAACATTCTGTATACATATTTGCTTTCTGTCTTGCTACAAATATAATGTTCTTACAGTTGTGCAATAGGTACTTCCGCTCATATGAAAATATCTGTTTTATAACTCTGCTGACATGGGGAAGCCAACATGAAACTTCTGTACTCAAAACGCTGACAAGATAATATATAGTATAAACACGTTACATTTTCCATCTGTTTTGCAATTTTGGAGGACAGTAACTCAGACATGGACAACCGCAGAAATTACCCAAGCAATTTTACTGGAAACGTATGCAAATAACATGGGAGGTTTGTGCAATTTATAGTTCATGATGTAACATCCAATCATATCGAAGGAACCACACGTGGCTCCAAGACAACCCACTCATTTCATCCACCACTTGATGGCCAATCACAGATGACCGGAGGATGGAAGAATTGCAAGATGCTTATCCAATAATTAAACAATACGTTGTATCTATGTAATCTTTGACCTGCCCAGATGGGCGGATTTGTTAAACTCTTAAAACAGGCTACACGCCGATCATTAAAGTTAGAATTGAGGAAGCTATGCATGCTGAACCTCGTGTCAGTGTGGAAACTTCTTATGCGCATTATCAATTCAGAAATAATATGGAAGGGTGTAAACATTCCAAATTGAGTAAGCCGTGATTCCGCAAAGGAATTCTACGACACCAGTTTCCTTACTTCCCCCTGGATGCCATTTATGCCTATCAATAGCATTGCTAATTCAGGTGTGGGTGGAATGCTCGTTCCTGTAATGTTTTCAAATAGGGCGAAGAATTTTGTTATGGACCTCTAGGAGGGATGCGCTAGAAGATGCTTTGATGGCCCAGTGGTGTGCTGTGTTCCCTTGTTCTATTGGGAAGGACTTGCCCAGCTCCTTCTCCCAATTTAAAAGATGTATTTTTTTTTGTGGATTTGGGTCATGAGTTCCGTTCCCACAAAAAATTTCATAGATTTTTCTAAGTTTTAGTTTAAATGGTAGGGGATCGAATAAAAAGCTATATAGGTAAGATGGTAGGTATAATTTCCAGGTAGTGGAAGATGCTAATATGCCACAGATTTGGGAGTACATTAAGAAATCCCCATCTGCCAGGCCAAATTCCAATTGAAGAGATCTAAATGTTTTTATAGCTACTCCGTCTCCATTCATGATATATGATATTAATTTGATACCTTTGTTTGACCATGTTTGTACATGAAGATTATCTGACCAGTATTCCAGAATTCCGATTGGGAGGGGAACCAGCTTTTTAGGGACATGGTTCCTTGATAAATGAATTAGGAGCTTCCATGTGGCTATTGCTGTGTTAATCATATGATTTTTTGTGGGTTTTATGTCTGGATTTAAACTTGTTGCTAAAAGTACATTTTTAAGGGATCTTTTCCCCATTATATCTTGCTCGATATTAGGCCAGCTTACCCCTGGTTGTGGGATACACCACATTCTTATTTGGGAGATTATGTTCGCTTTGTAGTATGCGGTTAGATTGGGGACACCCATGCCACCTTGTTTTCTCGGGCTGTACATGATGGATGCCGCCACCCTTGGCCTCTCCCCCCCCCCCCCCCCCCCAGATGAATGTCATCATCTGTTTTTGTAGATTTTTAAGAAGTTTATCGGGACAGTTGGTTGCTATTGTGTGAAATATGTACAGAATCTTCGGCAAAACCATCATCTTATACAGTACAATTCTCCCAACCCAAGAGAACTCCACTTTGTTGTATTCATATAGATTCTTCTGGATTTCTTTTGTCAAGGACATAATGTTGGATTCTATCGAGTCCCCCATTGGTGCTGTGATTGTTATGCCCAGATACTGAATTTCTTTAGATTCTAGTGCAAAAGGAAATTCTCTTTTTAGTTGGGATAGTAACTAGAGATGAGCGAACGTACTCGTCCGAGCTTGATATTCGTGCGAATATTAGGGTGTTCGGGATGCTCGTTACTCGTAACGAGTACCACGCGGTGTTCCGGTTACTTTCAGTTTCCTCTCTGAGACGTTAGCGCGCTTTTCTGGCCAATTGAAAGACAGGGAAGGCATTACAACTTCCCCCTGTGACGTTCAAGCCCTATACCACCCCCCTGCTGTGAGTGGCTGGGGAGATCTGATGTCACCCGAGTATAAAAGTCGGCCCCTCCCGCAGCTCGGCTCAGATGCCTTGTGAGTTAGCTGAGGGACAGTGGTATCGTGCTGGAGCTGCTGTAGGGAGAGCGTTAGGAGTTAGTGTAGGCTTCAAGAACCCCAACGGTCCTTCTCAGGGCCACATCTAATAGTGTGCAGTACTGTGTTAGCACTGTATTTTTTTTTTTTTTTCAAAATTGGATCTGCAGAGCATTGCGCCCTGCAATAGGGACAGAAGTGGTGGTTAGGCAGGGAGAGTGTTAGCAGTGAGTGTAGGCTTCAAGAACCCCAACGGTCCTTTCTAGGGCCACATCTATCCGTGTGCAGTACTGTCCAGGCTGCTGTTAGCAGTGTTGCATTTTTATTTTTTTTCTCAAAACCAGACCATTGCACCCGGCATTAATACTACAGGGATAGAATTGTGTAGGCAGGGCCAGAAGACATACATTATTCATTGAATAGACGCAGTGTGGCTTTTCCTTTGAAAAACAAGGGAAAAAATTCTATTTCGCCTGCCTCTGACAGTCCTCAGGGCTCTGGGTACGTGTGTGCTGCGTGCAGAACGTTAAAAAAAATCAGACGCAGCCAGCTACGTTTTACTGCAGGCTTACGCCAATTTTTTTCCTGCATGGGAAATCCCTGATCTGCTGTAGCGAATAACTTTGCATCACTGCAGTTCTCTGACACATTTGCAGGGCCACAACACAGTTATTAAACTTAGTAGTATTCATTGAATACACGCAGTGTGGCTTGTCCTTTGGAAAACAAGGGAAAAAATTCTATTTTGGCTGCAGGCTTGCGCCAATTTTTTTCCTGCATGGGAAATCCCTGATCTGCTGGAGCGAATAACTTTGCATCACTGCAGTTCTCTGACACATTTGCAGGGCCACAACACAGTTATTACACTTAGTAGTATTCATTGAATACACGCAGTGTGGCTTGTCCTTTGAAAAACAAGGGAAAAAAATTCTATTTCGCCTGCCTCTGACAGTCCTCAGGGCTCTGGGTACGTGTGTGCTGCGTGCAGAACGTTAAAAAAAATCAGACGCAGCCAGCTACGTTTTACTGCAGGCTTGCGCCAATTTTTTTCCTGCATGGGAAATCCCTGATCTGCTGTAGCGAATAACTTTGCATCACTGCAGTTCTCTGACACCTTTGCAGGGCCACAACACAGTTATTACACTTAGTAGTATTCATTGAATACACGCAGTGTGGCTTGTCCTTTGAAAAACAAGGGAAAAAATTCTATTTCGCCTGCCTCTGACAGTCCTCAGGGCTCTGGGTACGTGTGTGCTGCGTGCAGAACGTTAAAAAAAATCAGACGCAGCCAGCTACGTTTTACTGCAGGCTTGCGCCAATTTTTTTCCTGCATGGGAAATCCCTGATCTGCTGTAGCGAATAACTTTGCATCACTGCAGTTCTCTGACACATTTGCAGGGCCACAACACAGTTATTACACTTAGTAGTATTCATTGAATACACGCAGTGTGGCTTGTCCTTTGAAAAACAAGGGAAAAAATTCTATTTTGGCTGCAGGCTTGCGCCACTTTCTTTCCTGCCTGGGAAATCAAATTACTGGTAATACACCATACTGAGGGGTAGGGGTAGGCCTATAGGACGTGGACGCGGGCGAGGACGCGGAGGCCCAAGTCAGGGTGTGGGCACAGGCCGAGCCAGTGCGGTGGCCAGGGGTAGAGGCAGGGCCAGACCGAATAATCCACCAACTGTTTCCCAAAGCGCCCCCTCGAGCCATGCCACCCTGCACAGGTCAAGGTGCTCTACGGTGTGGCAGTTTTTCACAGAGACGCCTGACGACCGACGAACTGTGGTGTGCAACCTTTGTCGCGCCAAGATCAGCTGGGGAGGCACCACCAACAGCATGCGCAGGCATATGATGGCCAAGCACCCCACAAGGTGGGACGATGCCCGTTCACCGCCTCCGGTTTGCACCACTGCCTCTCCCCCTGTGCCCCAACCTGCCACTGAGATCCAACCCCCCTCTGAGGACACAGGCACTACCGTCTCCTGGCCTGCACCCACACCCTCACCTCCGCTGTCCTCGGCCCCATCCAGCAATGTCTCTCAGCGTAGCGTCCAGACGTCGCTAGCGCCACAGTTTGAGCGCAAGCGCAAGTACGACGCCACGCACCCGCACGCTCAAGCGTTAAACGTGCACATTGCAAAATTGATCAGCCTAGAGATGCTGCCGTATAGGCTTGTGGAAACGGAGGCTTTCAAAAGCATGATGGCGGCGGCTGCCCCGCGCTACTCGGTTCCCAGTCGCCACTACTTTTCCCGATGTGCCGTCCCAGGCCTGCACGACCACGTCTCCCGCAACATTGTACGCGCCCTCACCAACGCGGTTACTGCCAAGGTCCACTTAACAACAGACACATGGACAAGCACAGGCGGGCAGGGCCACTATATCTCCCTGACGGCACATTGGGTGAATTTAGTGGAGGCTGGGACAGAGTCAGAGCCTGGGACCGCTCACGTCCTACCCACCCCCAGAATTGCGGGCCACAGCTCGGTGGTGGTATCTGCGGCGGTGTATGCTTCCTCCACTAAAGCACCTTCCTCCTCCTCCTCCTTCAACGCAACCTCTGTCTCGCAATCAAGATGTGTCAGCAGCAGCAGCACGTCGCCAGCAGTCGGTGTCACGCGGCGTGGCAGCACAGCGGTGGGCAAGCGTCAGCAGGCCGTGCTGAAACTACTCAGCTTAGGAGAGAAGAGGCACACGGCCCACGAACTGCTGCAGGGTCTGACAGAGCAGACCGACCGCTGGCTTGCGCCGCTGAGCCTCCAACCGGGCATGGTCGTGTGTGACAACGGCCGTAAGCTGGTGGCGGCTCTGCAGCTCGGCAGCCTCACGCACGTGCCATGCCTGGCCCATGTCTTTAATTTGGTGGTTCAGCGCTTTCTGAAAAGCTACCCCCACTTGTCATACCTGCTCGGAAAGGTGCGCCAGCTCTGCGCACATTACCGCAAATCCCACACGCACGCTGCCACCCTGCGGACACTGCAACATCTGTTTAATCTGCCAGTGCACCGACTGCTGTGCGACGTGCCCACACAATGGAACTCTACGCTCCACATGTTGGCCAGACTCTATGAGCAGCGTAGAGCTATAGTGGAATACCAACTCCAACTTGCGCGGCGCAGTGGGAGTCAGCCTCCTCAATTATTTACAGAAGAGTGGCCCTGGTTGGCAGCCATCTGCCAGGTCCTTGGAAAATTTGAGGAGTCTACCCAGGTGGTGAGCGGCGATGCTGCAATCATTAGCGTCACCATTCCTCTGCTATGCATCTTGAGAAGTTCCCTGCAAAGCATAAAGGCAGACGCTTTGCGCTCGGAAACAGAGCCGGGGGAAGACAGTATGTCGCTGGATAGTCAGAGCACCCTCCTGTCTATATCTCAGCGCGTTCAGGAGGAGGAGGAGGAGGAGCATGAGGAGGATGAGGAGGAGGGAGAAGAGACAGCTTGGCCCACTGCTGACGGTACCCATGCTGCTTGCCTGTCATCCTTTCAGCGTGTATGGCCTGAGGAGGAGGAAGAGGAGGAGGAGGAGGATCCTGAAAGTGATCTTCCTAGTGAAGACAGCCATGTGTTGCGTACAGGTACCCTGGCACACATGGCTGACTTCATGTTAGGATGCCTTTCTCGTGACCCTCGCGTTACACGCATTCTGGCCACTACGGATTACTGGGTGTACACACTGCTCGACCCACGGTATAAGGAGAGCCTTTGCACTCTCATTCCCGAAGAGGAAAGGGGTTCGAGAATGATGCTATACCACAGGGCGCTGGTGGACAAACTGATGGTAAACTTCCCATCCGACAGCGCTAGTGGCAGAAGGCGCAGTTCCGAGGGCCAGGTAGCAGGGGAGGCGCAGAGATCATGCAGCATGTACAGCGCAGGCAGGGGAACATTCTCCAAGGCCTTTGCCAGCTTTATGGCTCCCCAGCAAGACTGTGTCACCGCTCCCCAGTCAAGGCTGAGTCTGCGGGAGCACTGTAAAAGGATGGTGAGGGAGTACGTAGCCGATCGCACAACCGTCCTCCGTGACGCCTCTGCCACCTACAACTACTGGGTGTCGAAGCTGGACACGTGGCCTGAACTCGCGCTGTATGCCCTGGAGGTGCTTGCTTGTCCTGCGGCTAGCGTCTTGTCAGAGAGTGTGTTTAGTGTGGCTGGGGGAATCATCATGGATAAGCGTACCCACCTGTCAACCGACAGTGCCGACAGGCTTACACTCATCAAGATGAACAAAGCCTGGATTTCCCCAGACTTCTCTTCTGCACCAGCGGACAGCAGCGATACCTAAGCAATACGTATTCTGCACCCGCGAATGGAAGCATCGTTCTCTCTCACTATCCAAAACGGGGACATTTCTGCTTCATCAATCTGTGTATAATATTCCTCCTCCTCCTCCTCCTGCTCCTCCTATTGAAACCTGACGTAATCACGCCGAACGGGCAATTTTTCTTAGGGCCACAAGGCTCACTCATATAATTTTTTTAAACAATTTTTATACGTTTCAATGCTCTTAAAAGCGTTGAAACTTTAACTTGAACCAATTTTTCGTTAAACTGGGCTGCCTCCAGGCCTAGTTACCACTTAAGCCACATTAACCAAAGCGATTAATAGGTTTCACCTGCCCTCTTGGTTGGCCATGGCCAATTTTTTGGATGTACATTAGTACTGTTGATACAGCAATTTTTGTGGCCCCTCGCCTACAGTGTAATCATAGCAATTTCTATGTTCTTCGCCTGCACTCATGGTACAGAAAGGTGTGTGGGGTTGGCCTACAGTTTAGCTACATAAATGTAACTTGTGCCTTGTCTATACTGCAGCTACTGAAATGGAACGAAGACTGCGCTCCCACTATACTGCTGCTTCGGAATTGTTACTGGGGCCTGTCTTGAGTGCTACTATTACTGAAATGGAACGCATACTGTGCTCCCCCTATAATGCTGCTAGTGATATGTTAGTGGGGCCTGTCCTAATGCTACGGCTGAAATGTTACTAATTATGGGCTCTGCCTATACCGCTGCTAATGGTATGTCTCTGGGGTGTGGAAACAGAGGCTTCCCAAAGACATGATGGGGCCGAGGCCATTTCCCACCAACGCTGTTACTGTTAAGGTGCATATAACCACGGACACATGGAGAGGACACGTAGTGCCTCAAAAACATCCCCCGCCACAGCCCACTTAATCCTGGCCACATTCCGAAAACCAACAAAATAAAACCGCGCTACTAGGTCCGCAGTCACCAACACATTACCACCAACGCGGTTACTGTTAAGGTACATATTACCAGTCTGACTGGGGCATGCAGTGTGGGCCGAAGCCCACCTGCATTAAGCACGACATTACTACCTCAGCTGTGTTGGGCAATGCAATGGGATATTTCTATGTACCGACGGTGGCTTCCTGGCACCCACCCATGCTGTGGGTCCACAGGGAATTATAAATGCATCTGTTTCCACTTGTAAAGAACCCCAGTCAGACTGGGGCATGCAGTGTGGGCCGAAGCCCACCTGCATTAAGCACGACATTACTACCTCAGCTGTGTTGGGCAATGCAATGGGATATTTTTGTGTATCGCCGGTGGGTTCCAGGGAGCCACCCATGCTGTAGGTGCACACGGAGTTTAACCTACATGTGTCCACTTGTAAAGAACCCCAGTCTGACTGGGGCATGCAGTGTGGGCCGAAGCCCACCTGCATTAAGCACGACATTACTACCTCAGCTGTGTTGGGCAATGCAATGGGATATTTTTGTGTATCGCCGGTGGGTTCCAGGGAGCCACCCATGCTGTCGGTCGACAGGGACTTCACAATAGGGAGTTGTACCTGCCTGTATCTATGAATTAAAAAGCCCGGTCTGACTGGGGCATGCAGAGACACCTTGACAGAATGAATAGTGTGTGGCACATAGGTTCCCCATTGCTATGCCCACGTGTGCAGCTCCTGATGGCGGTGGCACAGGATTCTATTTCTCATTGCTTCTGTACAGCATTGTGGGCTATCGCCCCGCCCCTTTTAAAGAGGGTCGCTGCCTAGCCGTGCCAACCCTCTGCAGTGTGTGCCTGCGGTTCCTCCTCATGGCAGACGCACTTCTCATTAGACATGAGGGTGGTGTGGCATGAGGGCAGCTGAAGGCTGCGCAGGGACACTTTGGTGTGTGCTGTGGGGGGGAGGGGGGGGCAGTTGGGCAGCATGTAACCCAGGAGAAGTGGCAGTGGAGTGTCATGCAGGCAGTGATTGTGCTTTGTTGGAGGTAGTGTGGTGCTTAGCAAAGGTATGCCATGCTAATGAGGGCTTTTCAGAAGTAAAAGTTTTTGGGAAGGGGGGGGGCACTCTTGCCGCTATTGTGGCTTAATAGTGGGACCTGTGAACTTGAGATGCAGCCCAACATGTAGCCCCTCGCCTGCCCTATCCGTTGCTGTGTCGTTCCCATCACTTTCTTGAATTGCCCAGATTTTCACACAAGGAAACCTTAGCGAGCATCGGCGAAATACAAAAATGCTCGGGTCGCCCATTGACTTCAATGGGGTTCGTTACTCGAAACGAACACTCGAGCATCGCGAAAAGTTCGTCCCGAGTAACGAGCACCCGAGCATTTTGGTGCTCGCTCATCTCTAATAGTAACTCTTTGTGGGTGTTGATTGCTAATATTTTGGATTTTGATGGGTTAATTTTATAATATGAAATTTTCCCAAAGTTTTGTAGAAGTTCGTATGCTGTTCTGAGGGAATCTATTGGGGAGGTCAGCATTAAAACAACATCATCGGCAAACAATCCAACTTTGTGTTGCCTAGAGGATAGCGGGACACCCCGAATATTGGCCTCCATACGGATCGCCTCTGCCAGGGGCTCCATAGTTAATATAAATAGGGCTGGGGAGAGGGGACACCCCTGCCTGGTTCCATTTGTAATTGTGAATACGTTGGATATAACTCCATTTATTAGGACCTTTGCAGAGGGTGCTCCGTATAAAGCTTGAATTGCTTCTAAAATCGTTCCCTCGAATCCCAGCTTCCTCAACACTGAGAAGGCATAACCCCAGTGGATCCTGTCGAACGCCTTCTCAGCATCCAAAGTTAGGAAGAGACAAGGCGTCCGACAGGCCTCCACTTCTCCCAGCACATCCATCAGTCTTCTAGTGGCGTCCGATGTCTGCCTGCCTTTCACAAACCCTGATTGGTCGCTGTGGATTAATTTTGGGATTACCTCTAGGAGGAGCAACGCCAATATCTTCGCATAGAATTTAGTATCGTTATTAAGTAGTGATATTGGTCTATAGTTGATGGTAGAAGAGGTATCTTTTCCGGGTTTTGGGAGTGTCACTATATTTGCTTGTAACTAGAGATGAGCGAACGTGTTCTTAACGAACACTTACGCACCCGGACACCGGCTTTACCGAGGACTTCAGTGTCCGCGCGTAAAGATTCGGGGGGCGCCGGGGGGCGGGGAGAGGCGCGGCGGCGTGGGCGGCAGCAGCGGGGAACAGGGGGGAGCCCTCTCTCTCTCCCTCTCCCCCCCACTCCCCGCCGCACCCCCCCGCGCTGCCACGGCGACCCCCGAACTTTTTTCGCCCGAGCACGGAATTGCTCGCAAAGTTCGGTGTTCGGGCGAAAAGGGGCGGAGCCGAACACGTTCGCTCATCTCTACTTGTAACATTTCCTGGGGAAGGCGGCCCTCCAGCATGGCTTGATTGAATAAGTTATGTATGTGGGGCACTAGTTGATTTTGAAATATTTTATAGTACTCGGAGGTAAAACCATCTGGTCCTGGGGCTTTGTCCTTTTTGGAGTTATTGATAACTTGTGAAATTTCCTGGAGGGATATAGGTGTGTTTAACTTTTCTAGTTGGGTCTTATTTAATGTTGGTAGTTGGATGGAAGACAGGAAGTGGTTTATTTCTTCCTCAGATGGGTGCGCAGTGTGGGTCTCCCTGCCAATATTGTACAATGATTCGTAATATTTCCTGAAGATTTCCGCTATCTCTAGTGGGTTAGCTGTTTTGTTACCCGAAGATGGGTCTATTATATATGGAATTTTTGTTTTTACCTTTTTTTGTTTGACCCTATTGGCCATTATTTTTGTGAATTTATTATTGTTCATATAGTATGAAGACCTTAGGTGTCTCAGGTTTTTCTCGTAGCTATCTATGAGTAAATTTCTTACCTTTAATATTAAATCTATTAATTTGCTATGTGAGCTGGCAGATGGTGACTCCTGCATTTCTTTTTCTACGGAGGTTAACTCTGATAAGGTGTGTTTAAGTAATTTTTCTTTCTCTTTTTTATATATAGACCCTTGCTGGATCATTGCTCCTCTGATCACCGCCTTGTGTGCATTCCAGAGGATGAACCAACATGTTCCTGGGGAGTCGTTTAGCTTGAAGTATTCCTCCAGTGCACCTTTTATTTTCATTTAGAAATTTGGTGTTTTCATTAGAAATGTATTATTTCTCCAGTTTCCGTATAGAGGAATCTGGGAATCTAGTTTGATTTTTAAGGTGATCGGAGCGTGGTCCGACCAAGAGGTCACTCCTATATTTGCTTTCTGTACACTTTTTAAAATTTGTAGGTCCACCAGGAACATGTCGATTCTGGAAAAAGACATATGACATGGTGAATAAAAGGTATATTCCCTCGAGCCTGCAATCAAACATCTGAAGGAGTCATACATATCTGTCTTCTGCATCCAGGCGGACAGAGTCGGGCCTCTTCGTTTATCTGGCGAGCTAGTGTCCATATTTCTGTCCGCAATGAGGTTAAAGTCACCGCAAATGATTAGGCTTCCTTTCTGGATTTTCTTAATCTTTCTCATCATTTTCCTCAGGAAGTTCAGTTGTCTCGAATTTGGTGCATATATATTAGCTAGGGTAACAAGAAGTTCCCCTATCCTGCATATCAATATTAGGAATCTTCCTGCCTCATCTGCTATTTCCTCCAAGAGATGGAAGTCCACTGAGTCCTTGACTGCGATTAGGACTCCTGCCTTCTTCTTAGTAGCATTAGCGAAAAAAATCTTCGGATATTTGTGGTGGGACATACTGGGGGCTCCGTCTTTAGCAAAATGGGTCTCTTGGACACAGAGTATGTCCGTCTTAGAGGACAAGGCCTCTTTCCATAGTTGAGATCTTTTATTAGGTGAATTGAGGCCCTTGGCGTTCAGTGAGAGTAGGTTCAACTCCATTTGTATCTATGGTGGTGAGCTTGTAGTGGCTTGGTACTTTTCTCATATATACTTCTTAGCTGGGATTCGGTTGCGTCAGGTAGTGGATTGGTAGAACGATGTTCCTGTGATTCTGTCTTGGGTGGGGGGAGGTTTGGGTGGAGTTTAGGATTGGTTTGAGGGAATAAACGTTTGGTTGTCGGTGTTTGATTTGCTTGGTTGTACGTGAGTAACAAAAAAGGACCTTTGTCAGGCATAGAGTCCATCTTGACCCTGCGGATAAAGGCCATTATTCATTGGGGTTTTGTATATTTCGGCCTCTGGACGGGTAACACCCTTTCTGTAGCTGTGCACCTTTTCTTGAGGTCATTTTTGCTGAGTTCAGCGGTGGGTGGGAGGCTGTCTCTTGAGTTTGTTTGACGTTTGTTTTTGGGACCAGTCTTTGGGGACCCGGGAGGGGGGCATACTGTCTTTTGGCGTCGGGAGGTTCCATTTTTCTAGGAAGGTTATTCCTGCTTCATATGAAGTGATGTTACTCGGTATCCCTTCCATGTTTATATATAGTTTAGTTGGAAAACCCCATCTGTATGGGATTTTGTTGTCTCTCAATATTGCCGTTATGGGGGAAAGTTTCTTTCGTGCCTGCATGGTGATCTGTGAAAAATCTGAGAACAGCTTGATATTGTTGTAAGGTTGAGGGAGTTCTTTCATGTTTCTTGAGACTCGCATTAGCTCTTCTTTAATGTGATAAAAATGTACCCTCGCTATCACATCTCTGGGGATGTTATCTGGTAGATTCTTGGGCTTAGGAAGCCTATGTATTCTGTCTAGAATATTCTCTTCAGGCTTAGAGTTTGGTAGTAGTATTTTGATGAGGTCTTGTGCATAGCCATTTAGTTTTTCAGGTCTTACTTCTTCGGGTATCCCTCTAATCTTAATATTGTTGCGCCTGCTACAGTCTTCTATATCAGCCATTTTGTTTTTAAGGGCTTCCACCTCTTCTTCTAATCCGTAGTGGGCGTCAATAAGTTCGTTGTGCGAGCTTGTTATTTCGCCTGTTTTACATTCTAGTTTTTCGACTCTCTCCCCCAGATTATTTACGGCAGTGCTTACTTGGGTATTAAGTGATGATAGTTCATTTTTGAGAGATCCCCTCAACGCCAGCACCATATCTCTGATGAAGTATTCAGAGGCGGCACGGCCGGAGCAGGCGATGTTTAAAATAGGGTCTAATATGGCGTCCCCAGAGTTTTTATGGGTTGTGGGCTCATTTTGCCCGGGCACTTCCCTCCTTGGTCTCCTTTTTTCAGGGCTGGTGCTAGGGGAGTATACATCATTGCTTCCCCCTGCTAGATCTCCCCCAGCCGGTTGCTGATATTGCAGAGGTTGTAGGGAGTGAGAGAAAGATGGCGCTGGGCTGTCTGGCCCCCCTCCTTCTCCCCTGTGCCTGGTAACGCTGGGTTGTCAGTTTCCAGTGTATATTGTGTTAGGGTTGCTTGACTTTGTGGCAGTGAATGATGGCCCTGATTTTCTGGGACCTTCGTGGGTAACTGTGGGGGCGAGGGACTGGAGGAAGCCCGCTCTCCTTCTCCTCCTGTGGCGGGGTCCCCCCCTCCCGCCGCCCCAGTCTCCTCACCGCTCGCTGTGCAGGCCGCCTCGTCCTCCATTGCCGGCTCCCCCTCCTTGCCGCGCGCCCGGTAGAAGTCGGTCAGGCGTCTCGGTCCCATTTTGGTTTCCCGTCTTCTATTCATTCTTATTTGCCGCTGCCTCCCTGGTGCCTTGCGGATGTAATTTTGCCTCTCTAGGATCTTCTCTGACGCTTCTGTGTCGCTGGGGGTGATACTCTTGAACGGAGCTCAGTAAGTTGCGTCCGCCATTAGAGCCGTCCAGGCCACGCCCCAACATTAGTTTTTTTTAACCATTTAGGAGACATACAAATTAAACATTACTTATCAACATTTTGAGGAACACTTTGTTTTCCTACACCAAGCCAAGATTGCTCTGATTGGTTGAGGAGCACCCTCCTCAGCCAATCAGAGCCCATGCTCAATGAACCAATCACAGCCATTCATTGAATGACTGTGATTAGTTCATCAAGCTTTGATTGGCTGAGGCAGTGCTCCTGAACTAATGATAGCAATCGCTTGCTGGAGGCAGGGTATTCCAGCCCCGTCACCAGCAAGAGATGCTCTGTCGACATTGAAGACTACACAGAAGCCTGCCGGAGCACCAAAGCCAAGCGCGAGGGACCCAAGCGGCACCTGCTCGGTGAGTATAAGACACCCCCCAAATTAAGACACTGTGCCTCTTTTGGGGCAAAAATTAACATAAGATAGGGTCTTATTTTTGGGGATACACGGAAATATGTAAGGCTGAAAAAAAGACATATGTCCATCCAGTTCACCCTATTACCCCACAGTTTCCAGAGGAAGGCAAAGAAACCCAATGGGGTAGAAGCCAATTTTCCCCATTTTAAGGGAAAACATTTCTTCCTGACTCTGATCTGGCAATTGGAATAATCCCTGGATCACCCAACCCTTCTAAAGTTATTAATGATTATTACATATAATATTGTAATGCTCAAGAAAGATGTCTATGCCCCTCTTGAACTCCTTTTTATCAATTTTGCATCACCGCGTCCTCAGGTAGAGAGTTCCATAGTCTCATTGCTCTTACAGTAAAGAACACCCTTCTGTGTTGGTGTAGAAACCTTTCTTCTAGACGTAGAGAATGCCCACTTGTCACAGTCACAGTGCTGGGTATAATAGATGATGGGAGAGATCTCTGTATTGTCCCCTAATGTATCTATAGAAAGTTATTAGAGCACCCCTTGTTACAGTCCTGGGTAAAAATAGATGATAGGAAAGATCTCTGTATCAGAAATTTTTCAGTGATTGCACAACTGCTGTCTGATCTCACTAAAAAAGGAGCGGACATGACATTATGGTCTCCGGAAGCTTCAGAGGCATTTGAGAAACTTAAAGGGGTTGTCCGGCCACACAGGGTAAAAATTTTTATAATGCTGGTGCTTCCCTTTCAGTAAGGATAGTAACACACAGCATACAGGGGCTCAAACCGGCAGGCAGATCAGCTGCAATGTCAGTTTCTTACCTTAGAATCTGATGTTCACTGCAACTTTCAAAGATGGCGCCTCTGTGCTGCCTTCCCACAATGCTCTGCGCTCTCCCTCTTCTGTGTGCGCGCTCCCGATGGTAGTAAGAGACATGAAAAGGCAGGATTTCATGGCCTCCCTCAGCTCACGTGCTAGCCCCGCCCACGACACGCCCACCTCTATTGAACTGCTCTACAGTCTCTCCCCGCCCAGGCCCCGCCTTCTGCTGCATATTATACTCAGAGGGGTTGTAGCCAGAGGACACTTATACACTCATGGTTCAGGATAAAATCCTGGCATAAGTGTATAGTGAATGGAGAGGGGCTGGGGAGAGCCGAGAGAGAACTCTCCTGCAGCCCCCTACTGCAAGGCTACCTACTGCCCCCCCACCCTGCTAAAGTAAAGTAAAACAAAACATTTCCCCACACACACATGCCCTCATAGTGCCCCTCCCACAGCGACCCACCCCCCTCACAATGACCCCCCCCCGACTTCTGTCAGCCGGGTCCCTGCACACACACACACATCACTGCACCCCCCCCCCCTTGCACACATCCATCCATCCATCTCTCCCTCTCCACCCCCCCCTTCCCCCGGGACTTCTGACAGCCGGGTCTCCAGACACCACGAACACACACACACATCACTGCACCCCCCTCCCCTGCACACATCCATCCATCTCTCCCTCTCCACCCCCCCCCCACGAGAGCCCGCCCCTCCACTCATTCTTACCTTGGAGATGAAGAGCCAGCAGCCACGCCTCCCCTGCAGGCAGAACTGAGCTTCCCAGCGGCTGAAGTTCTTCTGCACATGCGCAGAGCTGTGCTGGAGAAGCGTGTCTCCGTCGTCCCGACAAGAAGAGGACAAGAGACTTGTCGGAACCCATGGCAACCGAGGAGCAACACAGGGGGGGGGGCAATCCAAAAGGTAAGTGAATAACTTCTGTTTGCCTAATTTACAATGCACAATGTATATTACAAAGTGCATTGTATTGGGCAAACAGAAGTAATGAGACCTAATGTTTATGGCCGGACAACCCCTTTAAGAGGGCTTTTTACACCGTTCCAGTGCTTGCTCAGCTGGACCCTCAGAAGCCCTTTTTCATAGAGGTAGACGCTTCTGAGGTTGGGGTGGGTGCAGTCCTCTCCCAGGAATTGGTGGGCTGCTCAGGGTATAGTCCGTGCGCCTTCTTTTCCAGCAAAAATTCAGTAGCACTGAGCGCAACTATGATGTTGGGAACAGGGAATTGTTGGCAATAAAATGGGCATTTGAGGAATGGCGTCATCTTCTGGAGGGGGTTCGACACCAGGTGACAGTCTTCACCGATCACAAGAACTTAGTGTATCTTGAGAATGCTAAGCGTCTCAATGCGCGACAAGCCAGGTGGGCTCTTTTCTTCTTGAGATTCAATTTTACAGTCACGTACCTGCCGGGAGATAAAAATGTGAAAGCTGACGCCCTCTCCCGCAGTTTTGGGACTCCGGAGGTTATGGACTCTTCTCTGGAAGGCATCCTCCCGCCCGGTGTCGTGGTGGCAGCCCTGACACGGAACCTTCCAGCTCAGCTTCAGGATTATCAGTAAGAAGCTCCGGCGGGGGTTCCGGCAGGGAAGTTATTTGTACCGACGTCTCTGCGGTTGTTGGTTCTGGAAGAGTCTCATTCCTCTGTTTTTGCAGGGCATCCTGGGGACCAGGGGACTCTTGAGCTATGTTTCCGATTCTACTGGTGGCCCAGCATGGCACGGGAGGTCCGGGAGTTCGTAAATCGGTGTTCAGCTTGTGCACCTTGTGATATAGTGTCCTCTAGGGGAGGGGCGGCAGCGACACACTGGACTCCAAAACAGTAGATGAACTCACGTCAAGCTTTATTTTTCCAGCACAGCAAACAAAATAGTGTCCTTCAACATAGCATAGGCACCGCGCAGGCTGCTCAAGTCCATACAAACATAAACGCAGTTTGCACCATACCAAGTGCTCAGAGGTTTCCTCCTCAGGCTGTTAGGCCCTGACTTCCTGGAGCTGCAGTCTTTTATGCTCCAATAATGAGGTCAGGGCCTACAGCTGCGCTTCCTGAGAACTAGGGTGAAGTTGTGGACTGGAGTGCCACCCTGTCCAGACTAAAAGCCTGGAAGGGAGGTATACTCCATCCACAACTTCACCCTTTAAATGCCTACATATCCCCCCCCCCCCTCTTCTCCAGAGCGGAGGGCTGGGTCTTCTTGGTGATCAGATAATGCAGCCTAGACAGGGCATCAGCGTTACCTTATGACTTGCCTGGTCTTTACTCTAGGGTGATCTTGAAGTTCTGAAGTGAAAGAAACCACCTCGTCACCCTTGCATTCTTTTCCTTATTTTGCTTCATCCAGATCAAGGGAGCATGGTCTGACACCAACTTGAACTCTCTCCCTAAGAGATAGTACTTTAACGTTTCTAGTGCCCATTTTACGGCTAAACATTCCCGTTCAACAATAGCATAATTCTTCTCCGCAGGACACAATTTCCGGCTTAAATACGGTACTGGATGTTCTTCCCTATTTATGGACTGGGACAACACTGCACCCAACCCTACATTAGAGGCATCTATCTGCACAATAAACTCTTTTGAGAAATCGGTCGTTATCAACACTGGCTGTTTGCAAAGAGACGACTTTAAATTTTGAAAGGCCTCGGCTGTTCACGCCACCATTACCGACTTGCCCCCTTTCGTCAAGTCCGTAAGTGGTGCTGCAATGGAGGTAAAGTTAGGCACAAATCTACGGTATTACCCAGCAGACCTAAAAAAGCTCTGACCTGTTTTTTTGTTAAAAGTCTAGGCCATACCTGTATGATCTCTGCCTTGTTGACCTGGGGTTTAATGAGGCAGTGGCCAATAACATAGCCAAGGTACTTGGCTTCTTCCAGGGCTACTGCACATTTTCCAGGGTTTAAGGTTAAACCTGCCCTTTTTATGGCCCCCATGACTGCCTGTACTTTCCCAAGGTGACTCTCCCAATTGGTACTAAAGACTACAACATTGTCTAGGTATACAGCAGAATAGTTACGGTGAGGCCTTAAAATCCGATCCATTAACCTTTGGAAGGTAGCAGGCGCGCCATGTAACCTAAACGGCATGTCTTTGTACTGAAACAGACCCTCTGGGGTTGAGAAGGCCATTTTCTCTTTGGCCTTGTCAGTCAGAGGTATTTGCCATTACCCTTTGGTAATGTCAAGTGTGGTGATATATCTCGCATTACCCAATCTCTCAATTAATTCATCCACCCTGGGCATGGGATATGCATCAAATTTGGAGATTTTGTTTAACTTTCTGAAATCATTACAAAACCTCCAAGTACCGTCCGGTTTGGGAACTAACACAATGGGGCTTGACTACTCGCTTTTTTATTTCTCTATCACTCCTAATTCCAGCATGCGCTTAACCTCGGCAACAACTGCTTCCCTATGGGCTTCTAGAATCCTATACGGTTTTAAGTTTACCTTCTTCCCGGGTTCAGTTATGATATCATGTTTTATAACGTAGAAAGATGAAGAAAAAGCGCTCACTCGAAGGATACTGGGAAATATAGTTGATAGGTGATCCCAATTTCTGAAGGGAGACGGAAGTTCATAGGTGCTGGAAGCAATCTCATATGAATATGAGAGAGCGGCTAGAGGGATACTCCGATCATAACATGAAGGAGGAGAAATGGATAAAAAAAGGGAAAAAGGCCTCAGCGCTCACACCATAGAAAATGAAAAATGTGCATATGGAAATTTAGGTTATGTCACTTACTTCGAGGAGGCGCCTTATGCATGGGCGCCTCCTAATCCAAGTTGGCGTATCAAGGGATGGCACAAACCAGCAGTGATGAACAGGTTCCACGGTTTAATGTATAAATAAAATGCTGTGCAATACACAACGCGTTTCGGCCGCACGGCCTTTTTCAAGTGTATAGAATACAGACAAGCAATCAAACATTTATAGTAAAAATCATTAAAATACCTCATAATTGATAATCTGTAGCAGATGAAGTTGATAAGGTATGTGCAGGTGTCACGTTTGCCTGGCATTCGATGTGTCGGCACTAAATAGCGTGGCTGCGTGCTGCGAGGAGGTTACTGATGACGTAGTTACGATGCGTCAAATGACGCGGCTACGGGGCGTGCACTAGTAGCCACGTGTCACATGACGCGACTATGGGCGTGTAGGCAACGTATGACGTTGTGGCGCAAGGTCATGTGGCTAGATGTCATAGGGAAATTACCAATTGTTGAAGTTAGGGGCGTTTCTGATAGCGTAATTGCTATGAACACGCCAACAACGTCTGACGTTGTGGCGCAAGGTCATGTGACTTAGCATCATAAGGAAATCGATGGTAGTTCGGACTATAGACGTATCAATAAACAGCCACATGATCGCACCATATAGTGATGCGGCGATCACGTGACGACATCGGGGCATATGGTTATGCATAATACAAAGATAAAATACATGTTCAATAATAATATACACTACCGTTCAAAAGTTTGGGGTCACATTGAAATGTCCTTATTTTTGAAGGAAAAGCACTGTACTTTTCAATGAAGATAACTTTAAACTAGTCCTAACTTTAAACAAATGCACTCTATACATTGCTAATGTGGTAAATGACTATTCTAGCTGCAAATGCCTGGTTTTTTGTGCAAAATCTACAAAGGTGAATAGAGGCCCATTTCCAGCAACTATCACTCCAGTGTTCTAATGGTACAATGTGTTTGCTCATTGGCTCAGAAGGCTAATTGATGATTAGAAAACCCTTGTGCAATCATGTTCACACATCTGAAAACAGTCTAGCTCGTTACAGAAGCTACAAAACTGACCTTCCTGTGAGCAGATTGAGTTTCTGGAGCATCACATTTGTGGGGTCAATTAAACGCTCAAAATGGCCAGAAAAAGAGAACTTTCATCTGAAACTCGACAGTCTATTCTTGTTCTTAGAAATGAAGGCTATTCCATGCGAGAAATTGCTAAGAAATTGAAGATTTCCTACAACGGTGTGTACTACTCCCTTCAGAGGACAGCACAAACAGGCTCTAACCAGAGTAGAAAAAGAAGTGGGAGGCCGCGTTGCACAACTAAGCAAGAAGATAAGCACATTAGAGTCTCTAGTTTGAGAAACAGACGCCTCACAGGTAGCCAACTGGCATCTTCATTAAATAGTACCCGCAAAACACCAGTGTCAACATCTACAGTGAAGAGGCGGCTGCAGGATTTTTGGCTTCAGGGCAGAGTGGCAAAGAAAAAGCCATATCTGAGACTGGCCAATAAAAGAAAAAGATTAAGATGGGCAAAAGAACACAGACATTGGACAGAGGAAGACTGGAAAAAAGTGTTGTGGACGGATGAATCCAAGTTTGAGGTGTTTGGATCACAAAGAAGAACGTTTGTGAGACGCAGAACAAATAAAAAGATGCTGGAAGAATGCCTGACGCCATCTGTTAAGCATGGTGGAGGTAATGTGATGGTCTGGGGTTGCTTTGGTGCTGGTAAGGTGGGAGATTTGTACAGGGTAAAAGGGATTCTGAATAAGGAAGGCTATCACTCCATTTTGCAACGCCATGCCATACCCAGGGGACAGCGCTTGATTGGAACCAATTTCATCCTACAACAGGACAATGACCCTAAACACACCTCCAAATTGTGCAAGAACTATTTACAGCAGAAGCAGGCAGCTGGTATTCTATCGGTAATGGAGTGGTCAGCGCAGTCACCAGATCTGAACCCCATTGATCTGTTGTGGGAGCAGCTTGACCGTATGGTACGCCAGAAGTGCCCATCCAACCAATCCAACTTGTGGGAGATGCTTCTAGAAGCGTGGGGTGCAATTTCACAAGCTTACCTCAACAAATTAACAGCTAGAATGTCAAAGGTGTGCAATGCTGTAATTGCTGCAAAAGGAGGATTCTTTGACGAAAGCAAAGTTTGATGTAAAAACAATGTTATTTCAAATACAAATCATTATTTCTAACCTTGTCAATGTCTTGGCTCTATTTTCTATTCATTTCACAACGCATGGTGGTGAATAAGTGTGACTTTTCATGGAAAACACAAAATTGTTTGGGTGACCCCAAACTTTTGAATGGTAGTGTATGTCTAAAACCGAATATAATAAACACAATATAGGTATTAAATGGTCAAATTTGGTAGGATTTTTGATATTAGTATAATAAGGTAATGCAAGCCATTATTGACTATTATTATGATTAAATTCCTCCTGATTTTTGTATGTACCTACTATAGACCAAAAAGGCTTATATTTAGTGGGGAATATGTAATATAATAGTAATTAATTGAAATTAATGAAATAGTAGAGTATATGGGCTGAATCCATATATAAAATCTATAAATTAATTAGTTAGGCTATATAAGAGATACCAATTCACTATTATACGATTATAGCAAAAAGTTATATATATCTGTAATGGAAATAAGATAAGGAATATATTAATGTTAGAACTTTATAAAAATAAAAATATTTAAAAGTATATTTTTTATTATTTATTTTTGTTTTTACTATTTTTATTTTTATTATAGTTTTTATTATTATAAAAATGTTAAAATTTCCCTAAGGTCTCATTTAAGCCGTACGGAACAAGGGTGTTGAAATGGAAGATATAGAACATCTCCTTAGTTCTCAACTTTGAAAATTCACCACTTGGGATTTGTTCAACGGGAGTGATTTTGAGGTGAGTCGGATCTGATGAATGGTATATGGAAAAATGTCTTGAGATGCTGTGTTTAACAAAATTGTTTTTTATATTTGATCTGTGTTGGTTTAAACGACTACGTAAAGCATTAACAGTACGTCCAATGTACTTTAATTTACAAGGACATTCTATTAAGTAGATGACATGGCTGGTTGAACAGTTCAAGAATTGATTAATATGAAACGGGGGGATATCTGTACCTATTTCTATTTCTTTGCGTTTATGGCAAATGTTTAGATAACATTTGCAGGTGGGCTTACCGCATCTAAAGACTCCTGAGGTTTGTGATAAAAAAGTGGGTATTCTTATTTTGGGTTTAGGCCTAAATTGTCGTGGTTGCGAGGGAGCTAAGATACTGGCTAGAGTTCGACTTCTTCTGAAAGTACTTTTTGGAAGGGAAGATATTTCTGATGTTAAATATGGATCCGATTTCAGAACATGACAATGTTTTCTGACAATGTCTTTGAGTTCCTTGTGATATAGATTATAGCGGGTGATTAAATTACAGTCTTGGTTTGTAGGCATTGATTTTCTATATTGAGGGGCATCAGTAGGATTTAGAGGTTGGATGTCTCTACCTTCTGCCTTGGCTCTAATATGGGAATTGTAAATTAATGTTTTGGGATATTTTTTATCTGTGAATCTTTTGGCCAGGATCTCTGATTGGTTCTCATATTCTTGAATGGTGGAACAATTACGCCTGATACGCTTAAACTGGCCGAAAGGTACATTTAGCTTCCACTGCTTCGCGTGGTCACTGCGAAAGTCGAGGAAGCTATTCGCATCCACGGTTTTAAAGTGGGTCTTAGTTTGTATTTTCCCTGCTTCTATGTAGATATCCAAGTCTAAGAAGGTGGCTTTGGTTTGGCTGATGGATCCCGTAAATTCCAAATTCCACGTATTAGAATTTATGTGGTGGATAAAATTGGAGATTTCTTCTGGGGTGCCGTCCCATATGAGAATGATATCATCTATAAACCTTTTATAGAATTTGATGTGTGGGTCAAGAAAAGTCTCCTCAAACGCGCCCATATACAAGTTAGCATAAACTGGTGCACACTTAGTACCCATTGCAGTCCCATGCGTTTGGATGAAAAAATCATTATTAAATTTAAAAAAGTTATTGTGTAGTATGAAATGAATGGCATCTAGAATGAATTGTTTTTGTCTGGGAGGGGTTAATGAATCTTGATCCAAATAATATTTTACTGCTTGTAGACCTTGCGTATGTGGTATGTTTGAATATAATGCGCTGACGTCTAGAGTCACCCAAATATAGGATTTTTCCCATTGGACATTTTGTAGGGACTGTAAAATATGTGTAGTGTCTTTTAAATAAGATGGTAGTTGGACTACTAGATGTTGGAGTTGCTTATCTACGTATTGTGAGAGGTTACTTGTGAGGGAGTTTATGCCAGCTATGATGGGCCTTCCAGGGGATTGTGTTATAGATTTATGGATCTTGGGAAGAAAATAAAAATAAGGTATTTCTGGATGTTTTGGATACAGAAACGTTTTTTCATCTTTTGAGATGCATCCATCTTGGTATGCTTCATTAATCAGAACACATAATTTTTCTTTTATCTCAACGGAAGCATCTGCAGATAAAGGTTTGTAATTAGAACAGTTATTTAGAATATGGAGTGATTCCTCCAGATAATATGTTTTGTCCATTAGGACTATTCCTCCACCTTTATCTGCTGACTTGATTATTACTTTTTGTTCGTTTGCTAATTTATTAATGAGCTTGTGTTGAAGCTTGGTTAAATTTTCCTTTTTGTTATTCTTATGGACTTCTAGCTGATTAACTAGCTGTTTGTGCTCGGCACCTTCTCAGACCTATTTTTAGGCAAAATAATTGACAAAAGAAAGAGCCTGAGCGATGTGTTATTACAAAAAACGTTATACCTGAGTACAAAATGTGAACATGAGATATCTATGGAAATTTCTAAATATATTGATTCACTATACAATGTAATCTCCACCCGGAAAATTAAGAAACTACATAGAGATCTCAAAGAGAAAAAAGAAAAAAAGAATTTTGTCTGGGAATATCGAATTAAGAATAAAACACTTTCCTCTAAAAAGGAAAATGTTTCTACTCCCATTGGGAAGGAACAGACCCATGATAACATCTCTAAGGGCGTCCATCAACGCTCTAATCACCCTAGGTGACCCAAACCCATTTCACGGAAATTCCGTGCCAATATTAATCCACACCACAATAGATATTCCTACCAAGGAAACCAGTGGGATTCAAACCAATGGTCTAGAAAATATTCTTGTAAATATCCTCATGTAGAGGACCAATGGGGTCCTAGTCAATGGCCTAGAAGACCTTTCAATACTTCCCCTTTCCCCTACAGACCACCCATATTACCTCATCCCCCTCCGTGGCAACATATAAGACAGCCACACAATTTGGAATATCCTCCAATCAGGCCTTTACTACCAAACTTGAGATTTCCGAGAACCCACTTTTCTAATCAGCGAAATGAGGGACAACCATGGAATGAAGATCCCCCTCCGATTAGGCCCCTATTACCAAACCTGAGGAAAACCACAAGAACCCAAAAGTCTATCCATACTGATAATCGGACTTCCCCCATTCATAAAGAATCATACCCACAGGTTGCCGGAGCAATTCTTTCATCAAACACCCCTAAGAATTTATGTATATCACTTAAAGATCCAATACTTCTAGGAAATAGATCTAATTCTACAACCATTAACAATACAGACAATTTGATTAATTCTCCTAAGACTAATTACACCACAATGTCTGAGAACACATCACTCCCTGCAATACCTCCCGTATTGATCAATGTACCTGGCAGTCCTACAGATTTGATTGATTTTTTACAGAATCAAGATACCAATTCACTAGAACCTTCTATAGATTGTAACCCTATCTTTAACCCGAATCTTGACCTTTCAACTAACACCTCATCTAAACCTTTTTTAGAGATAGGTGTCTCTCGGTCTCCTTTAACCGAGAGACAACTGCCCACTACGAAAGTGACTCGAAGCACTCTCCAAACGAACTCAAAAGGAAAAATATCCCATCATCTTCACAAACCAATTGCTGTCAATTCACAAATCCAGAAAATAACTCAATTTTATCAATCCCCAAACAGATCTCAAAACCACAGAGAGTCAGAAGAAGGGGCAAACGAGGTGGCCGCCAAAAATCAAAAAACAACAAAATTACCCAAAACGTCACGCAAAATACAATCTCCAATAATGAAACGATAAAAGAAGGTATTTTCAATCTTTCAAAATACAAACTAAACCAAGAAGAAATCAACATTCTTTCAAGAGGTCTTTCCTTCAGTCCGTCCAGTTATCCTGACATCTTTGAATTATTTGTGGATTTAAATGCATATATTCGCAAATTAACATTGAAAAGACACTTCAAACTTCACCCAAATAACCCCTCTAGTGGTCTAATCATTGACCCTAACAATGATAAAGACCCTAATCCAGATAACCATACAGTACAACAATTTTTATATACCAATTTAAAACCATATAGCACCTTCTACCCCGTGGAATCGAAAGGCCCACAAATAACAACATTTTATAATGAGGTAATAACAAATTTCAAACAGCTAGTTAATCAGCTAGAAGTCCATAAGAATAACAAAAAGGAAAATTTAACCAAGCTTCAACACAAGCTCATTAATAAATTAGCAAACGAACAAGAAGTAATAATCAAGTCAGCAGATAAAGGTGGAGGAATAGTCCTAATGGACAAAACATAATATCTGGAGGAATCACTCCGTATTCTAAATAACTGTTCTAATTACAAACCTTTATCTGTAGATCCTTCCGTTGAGATAAAAGAAAAAATATGTGTTCTGATTAATGAAGCATACCAAGATGGATGCATCTCAAAAGATGAAAAAACATTTCTGTATCCAAAACATCCAGAAATACCTTATTTTTATTTTCTTCCCAAGATCCATAAATCTATATCACAACCCCCTGGAAGGCCCATCATAGCTGGCATAAACTCCCTCACAAGTAACCCCTCACAATACGTAGATAAGCAACTCCAACATCTAGTAGTCCAACTACCATCTTATTTAAAAGACACTACACATATTTTACAGTCCCTACAAAATGTCCAATGGGAAAAATCCTATATTTGGGTGACTCTAGACGTCAGCGCATTATATTCAAACATACCACATACGCAAGGTCTACAAGCAGTAAAATATTATTTGGATCAAGATTCATTAACCCCTCCCAGACAAAAACAATTCATTCTAGATGCCATTCATTTCATACTACACAATAACCTTTTTAAATTTAATAATGATTTTTTCATCCAAACGCGTGGGACTGCAATGGGTACTAAGTGTGCACCAGTTTATGCTAACTTGTATATGGGCGCGTTTGAGGAGACTTTTCTTGACCCACACATCAAATTTTATAAAAGGTTTATAGATGATATCATTCTCATATGGGACGGCACCCCAGAAGAAATCTCCAATTTTATCCACCACATAAATTCTAATACGTGGAATTTGGAATTTACGGGATCCATCAGCCAAACCAAAGCCACCTTCTCAGACTTGGATATCTACATAGAAGCAGGGAAAATACAAACTAAGACCCACTTTAAAACCGTGGATGCGAATAGCTTCCTCGACTTTCGCAGTGACCACGCGAAGCAGTGGAAGCTAAATGTACCTTTCGGCCAGTTTAAGCGTATCAGGCGTAATTGTTCCACCATTCAAGAATATGAGAACTAATCAGAGATCCTGGCCAAAGATTCGCAGATAAAAAAATATCCCAAAACATTAATTTACAATTCCCATATTAGAGCCAAGGTAGAAGGTAGAGACATCCAACCTCTAAATCCTACTGATGCCCCTCAATATAGAAAATCAATGCCTACAAACCAAGACTGTAATTTAATCACCCGCTATAATCTATATCACAAGGAACTCAAAGACATTGTCAGAAAACATTGGCATATTCTGAAATCAGATCCATATTTAACATCAGAAATATCTTCCCTTCCAAAAAGTACTTTCAGAAGAAGTCGAACTCTAGCCAGTATCTTAGCTCCCTCGCAACCACGACAATTTAGGCCTAAACCCAAAATAAGAATACCCACTTTTTTATCACAAACCTCAGGAGTCTTTAGATGCGGTAAGCCCACCTGCAAATGTTGTCTAAACATTTGCCATAAACGCAAAGAAATAGAAATAGGTACAGATATCCCCCCGTTTCATATTAATCAATTCTTGAACTGTTCAACCAGCCATGTCATCTACTTAATAGAATGTCCTTGTAAATTGAAGTACATTGGACGTACTGTTAATGCTTTACGTAGTCGTTTAAACCAACACAGATCAAATATAAAAAACAATTTTGTTAAACACAGCATCTCAAGACATTTTTCCATATACCATTCATCAGATCCGACTCACCTCAAAATCACTCCCGTTGAACAAATCCCAAGTGGTGAATTTTCAAAGTTGAGAACTAAGGAGATGTTCTATATCTTCCATTTCAACACCCTTGTTCCGTACGGCTTAAATGAGACCTTAGGGAAATTTTAACATTTTTATAATAATAAAAACTATAATAAAAATAAAAATAGTAAAAACAAAAATAAATAATAAAAAATATACTTTTAAATATTTTTATTTTTATAAAGTTCTAACATTAATATATTCCTTATCTTATTTCCATTACAGATATATATAACTTTTTGCTATAATCGATATAATAGTGAATTGGTATCTCTTATATAGCCTAACTAATTAATTTATAGATTTTATATATGGATTCAGCCCATATACTCTACTATTTCATTAATTTCAATTAATTACTATTATATTACATATTCCCCACTAAATATAAGCCTTTTTGGTCTATAGTAGGTACATACAAAAATCAGGAGGAATTTAATCATAATAATAGTCAATAATGGCTTGCATTACCTTATTATACTAATATCAAAAATCCTACCAAATTTGACCATTTAATACCTATATTGTGTTTATAATATATTATTATTGAACATGTATTTTATCTTTGTATTATGCATAACCATATGCCCCGATGTCGTCACGTGATCGCCGCATCACTATATGGTGCGATCATGTGGCTGTTTATTGATACATCTATAGTCCGAACTACCATCGATTTCCTTATGATGCCTAGTCACATGACCTTGCGCCACAACGTCAGACGTTGTTGGCGTGTTCATAGCAGTTACGCTATCAGGAACGCCCCTAACTTCAACTATTAGTAATTTCCCTATGACATATAGCCACATGACCTTGCGCCACAACGTCATACGTTGCCTACACGCCCATAGTCGCGTCATGTGACACGTGGCTACTACTGCACGCACAGTAGCCGCGTCATTTGACGCATCGTAACTACGTCATCAGTAACCTCCTCGCAGCACGCAGCCACGCTATTCAGTGCCGACACATCGAACGCCAGGCAAACGTGACACCTGCACATACCCTATCAACTTCATCTGCTACAGATTATCAATTATGAGGTATTTTAATGATTTTTACTATAAATGTTTGATTGCTTGTCTGTATTCTATACACTTGAAAAAGGCCGTGCGGCCGAAACGCGTTGTGTATTGCACAGCATTTTATTTATACATTAAACCGTTGGACCTGTTCATCACTGCTGGTTTGTGCCATCCCTTGATACGCCAACTTGGATTAGGAGGCGACCATGCATAAGGCGCCTCCTCGAAGTAAGTGACATAACCTAAATTTCCATATGCACATTTTTCATTTTCTATGGTGTGAGTGCTGAGGCCTTTTTCCCCTTTTTTATCCATGTTTTATAACGTGTGTGCGACCTGGCAGGTCAGAGAATTTGTCTCTGTTTCTTTGCAGGAACTCTTTTGTCTCCTGCCGTTGGCACACTGAGAGGGTATCACCTACTCTAACATAGGGTAGGGAGGCCTGCGGCCCACCCCTCCTGATGCTCGAGGTAGCCAAAGCTTCTCTATCCTTCCAGAGTTTTATTAAATTAACATGGTACACCTGATACGGCTTCCTTTTTCCCGGCTGGTGCACTCTATAGTTTACGTCACCTACCTTCTCAACGATTTCGTAGGGACCCCGCTACCTAGCGAGGAATTTACTCTCTACAGTGGGTATCAAGGTGAGAACGCGGTCCCCAGGACTAAAAGTTCTCACCCTGGCAGAACAATTGTACACTCTGCTTTGGGCCTCCTGTGCCCTCTGCAAGTGTTCCCTGACAATGAGCACTACAGTATTAATGCGGTCCTGCATCTGAGCCATGTGCTCTATAACACTCCTATAGGGAGTAGACTCGGCCTCCCAGGTCTCTCTGGCTATATCCAACAACCCTCTGAGGTGCCGACCATATAGCAACTCAAATGGTGAGAAGCCTGTGGAAGCCTGTGGTACCTCCCATATGGAGAATATGAGATAAGGTAACAGACGGTCCCAGTCCAGACCATCTTTCTCCACTACCCACTTTAGCATTTGCTTCAGGGTCTTATTTAACCTCTCCACCAACCCATCCGTCTGATGGTGGTATACTGAGGTTCGTATGTGATCAATTTTAAAGAGGTGACACAATTATTTTGTTACTTTGGACATGAACAGGATCCCCTGGTCCGTGAGGATTTCCTTGGGAAGACCTACTCTGGAGAATATAAGGGACAATTCTCGTGCAATATTTTTGGCAGTAGGGCTTCTTTAAGGAATTGCCTCAGGGTACCGAGTGGCATAATCTAACACGACCAAAATGTATTGATGTCCTCTAGCCGACTTGACTATGGGACCCACTAAATCCATTCCAATTCTCTCAAAGGGAGCCTCTATAATTGGGAGAGGCACTAGGGGACTGTGGAAGTGCGACACAGGAGCGGTGCTCTGCCTGGTGGGGCACAACTCACAGTACTCTTATGTCCTTGTACACCCCTGGCTAGAAGAACCTTTGAAGAATTCTATCCTGCATGTTATCAGTTCCTAAATGTCCCCCTAATACATAATTATGTGCCAAGTCTAGCACCTTGCGCCTGTACGGCTTTGGCACGACCAACTGTTCAACCACTTTCTCACCTATTTTTGTAATTCTATACAACAAGTTTTTATTCATGGCAAAATGTGGGAACCGTTGGTCAGAATCGGGTTCCTGTCCATTTATAATCACAACATTTCCTTTTGCATTAACAAGAATGGGGTCCCTTAATTGGGCTGTCCCAAAGTTCTCAGGCGCATCCTCCAGATCGGACACATCCTTAACCAAGGGGTGAACTTCCTCTTCAACATCATCTTCAGCCCAGACCTGTAGAGGAAAGGTTACATCTCCTGGTTCAATGTCCACATTTACCCCGCTATCCTGCGGAGGTGTAAGATCATCTGGGTTTGCGCCAGTCTCTTTAGAAGGGATTATCATCTTCCCTCGCAAGTCCCAGAACACAGGAAAATCACATCCCAAAATTACACTGTGCATTAACCCTTTGACCACACCTACATCGTAGGTCACAGTTCCGACATGGGTCTCAAAGTTACAATGGGCCATAGGATATACCCTTGTGTCACAGTGTATACACACCACACTGATGTGCTTACCTGGTATGAAGCCCTCTGCTACCAGACTAGCATGCACTAAGGTGACCAGGCTCTCCGAGTCCAGTAGAGCCTCCACAGAATGGTGGTTTACACTTAACCAACACAGTTGTGGCTCAGTCTCTAGTTTCTGGGAGGCACCGCAACTAGGCCTTGCGAACAAGGACCGGCACCAAGCACTGTCATACTCCATAGGTTCATTGGTTATGGGGCAATGAGCCAACACATGTCCGCACCTCCAGCACATCAAAGGCCCTGGTATCCTCGGCTTAGGAGACTGGTTGGGGCCATTCGAGCCCCTCAACTCCAGTGGTGCCCTCTCTGGGGGCCCAACCTCCTTTCTGCCAGGCCACTGCTTCCCTCCAGCATCCAGTGGTCTCTTACCCCTTGCAGGTGTTGAACTTGTAATGGAGGTCTGTTCGGAATGGACGTCCCGGAGGTAGTTTTCCATCACGGTGTAGCAGTCGACTAGTTCTACTAGCTGGTTAGCGTCCTTAGGCCCCCCCATGGCAGACCTAGCGCTGCAGATCTGCCATCAGGGCATGGGTATAACGATCAACCACGACCTTGTCAACCATCTGGGCGAGCGTGCAAATGTCCAGCTCCAGCCATTTTTTTACCAGATGATAAAGGTCAAACATCTGCAACCTGGCTGACTGGTTGGCCGTGTAGCTCCAATTATGCACTCTTAAGACCCAGACCGCCGCTGTAACACCCAGACAAGCCAGGATCTCTGCCTTTAATCTGGAGTAGTCACTTACCTTGTGGGCACTGAGATCAAGGTATGCTTTCTGAGGTTCTGCCGTGAGGAATGGTGCTAGAACCTCGACCCACTCAGCCTTGGGGAGGTTCTCTCGTTTGGCGGTTCTTTCAAAGATGGTCAGATAGGCCTCAACATCCATCGGGAGTCATTTTTTGTAGGAACTTCTACACCGTCTCCCTGGTCCTGGCTGTAGTTGGAGCTCTGTCCTTCCTCAAGGCTGGGTGTTTCAGCAGGACGTCCGTCAGCCGCTCCATTCGTGCCAACAGTTCCTCCATAGCCGGAGTTGGTGCTTGCATCGCGGTCGCCAGCTTTATCCAGGATATCCATATGCTGCGCCTTTGCCCTCAGTAGCCGTGTTGCTGCTCGCATCTGAAACACCAATTGTGATGTAGTGTCCTCCAGGGGAGGGGCGGCAGCGACACTGGACTCCAACACAGTAGATGGACTCACGTCAAGCTTTATTTTTCCAGCACAGCAAACAAAATAGTGTCCTTCAACGTAGCACTGGCACAGCGCAGGGTGCTCAAGTCCATACAAACATAAATGCAGTTTGCACCATACCAAGTGCTCAGAGGTTTCCTCCTCAGGCTGTTAGGCCCTGACATCCTGGAGCTGCAGTCTTTTATGCTCCAGTAATGAGGTCAGGGCCTACAACTGCGCTTCCTGAGAACTAGGGTGAAGTTGTGGACTGGAGTGCCACCTTGTCCAGACTAAAAGCCTGGGAGGGAGGTATACTCCATCCACAACTTCACCCTTTAAAATATTTATGAGAACATTCATTGCCGTTTTAAACTGTGATAGATTGTATCTTTTGCGAGACCTGCGTGTCTCAATTATTAATGTATGTTTCCTCCTGTATGTTTAAACAATGTGTGTGTGTGTTTGTGTGTGTGTGTATATATATATATATATATATATATATATATATATATATATATATAGTGAGGGATTAGCGTTTAGGATCGGTAGCAACCTGGGCATAAGCAGTCAGAGACAGTGACACTTGCGGTAAAGTCTTTAGTCCGGGCTTTGCCTGGGTTTATTTCCAAGCAAACAAAACGAAATACAGGCCTTAACATCAGGCGAACACAAAGTAAATCCTGCTCGTCTGAGCACTTACTATACAGGTAGCGTCCCTGTCTACACAGTGGTAACAAAAATGGCTCCTGCACACAGCCAGCCAGGACTCTCAGACCTGCAGAGGTCTCAGCTCTCTCAGCCCACACGCTGGGCTAGCCGGGCTCCCTGCTCCACAGAGCCCTTTCTCTGGCTCTCAGCCAGACGCTCTCTCTGGCTCTCAGCCAGACGCTCTCTCTGGCTCTCAGCCAGACGCTCTCTTAGGCCCTGTAGGCCCAGGCTTTATATGACCTGGTACCAGCCCCACCTGGTACGTGGGAGTGACCATCCCACCCTTCACTTTGGTCACTCCAGAAAAGCCGGCCCGGATTATGCGGCTTGGAGCCACTTACTTGCTACAACGTGTCAGTAACTTAATGCTACTGACACCATACTGCCGGCTTCCTCCACCGAGCCCAGGCTGCTCGGTGGCACGTACCTGGCCAAGTGCTCCCCAAAGCCTCATAGGAGAGCATCCTAGGTGAAATATATATGCCCTCCAGCACTTTGCCAGTCACCTTCTCACAATATATACACATACATACACACACATACATACATATACACACACAATGTTTAAACATACAGAAAGAAACATACATTTAAAATTGAGACACGCAGGTCTCGCAAGAGATACAATCTATCACAGTTTAAAACGACAATGAATGTTCTCATAAATATTTTAATTCTTTAAGGATTATGTCTTTTAAGCACATCATAAGACAAAGATGGTGTCAATAAACATAAAAACAGTAGCATATAAACTAATTAAAGTGGGGGGGGGGGGTGAGGGTGGGAGTCACAAAGACACCAGAGCACAACTGCCCCAGTAATGGTTGGAGTATGGCTTGCTGACCCCTGGTTGGTTCTTAATTTCTCATGGACTGGGGATCATCATGTCATCTCATTAGCCTGGGAAAAAGCAGCTACAGACTGTTATTCCTCCTGGACAAAATAGGCATATGTGGAAGTCACAAATAATGTTGCTACTCTGTTTTCAAATCACACCTCCTATGATGATTAAAATAGGATCCCTAATAAATGTGTACAATGTGTGGTACAACACAAATTTTAACACAGTAGAAAATTGGGTCAGAATGTAAGATGTCCTGCTCTCTGGAGTCCTAGATCACACGGTAGTAGCATGCCAATTTTGTGTTCCCATATGATGGTCTGTCATAAATGGAAAGCTCTGAACAAGCACTCTTCAAGGGAGCTGCTGATAATTGG
This sequence comes from Eleutherodactylus coqui, assembly GCF_035609145.1. Classification (NCBI taxonomy): domain Eukaryota; kingdom Metazoa; phylum Chordata; class Amphibia; order Anura; family Eleutherodactylidae; genus Eleutherodactylus; species Eleutherodactylus coqui. The sequence continues at coordinate 154,405,270 of NC_089840.1, forward strand.
CCAAGGCCAAATAGTAAGCCTCACGTAACATCTATGGTTATGGCTAACAAGATGGTTTTATTTGCCCACACATACTATGAATGGGGATTAGTTAGTGAAAGCTACAGACTGTCCTGATTATCAAATTTTAATGGTATAGGGGAGAGGGGGTTATTGAAACTAAAGCAATTCAAGCTTAATTGATTGTTACTAACCAACATAGTGCTAGATCACCTTACAGCTGCCCAAGAATGGCATATGCTAGTATTTTTTGTACTTTGTCGCACTTAGATATTCAAATACATCAAACACCTGACTACAATTTACATTAGTGATTTTTTAACGCTGCGATATTCCTGCGGTTTTTTAATGCGAATGTCAATGGGACTTTCTAATGTTAAAATTGCATCGCACAAAAATTGCAAGTTTGTGCGTTAGGATTTTTCTGCGATGCGATTTTAGCATTAGGAAGTCTAATTGACATTTGCATTAAAAAAGTGCAGCGATATCACAGCATTAATCCCTTAGTGACGACCCTATAGTGTTTTTACGTCCTGCTGTTCCAGGATGTGTATAGAGGGAGATAGCGCCGCTATCTCCCACCATACAGCGCGGGCGTCAGCTGTTTATTACAGCTGACACCCGCGGGCAATAGCCGCAATCAGACGTTCGGCCGATCGCGGCTATTAACTCTTTAAATGCTGCTGTCAATTCTGACAGCAGCATTTAAATCCCTCGAACGATGTTCGGGGGTCCCGTACGGCCCTCCCGCGGTGAGATCGGGGGAGCTGTGCAGGTGTCATGGCAGCCGGGGGCCTTCTGAAAGGCCCCAGGGCTGCCTTAGCAGACTGCCTATCAAGCCATCCTCGTGGGGTGCTTGATAGACTGCCTGTCAAAAAACCCATTAGCATTACGTCATACTGCTGGAGCGATCAAAGCATCGCTGGTTGTAGTCCTCTAGAAGGACTAAAAGAAAGTGTAAAAATAAGATCAATAATGTTTTAGTAATTATTTTAAAAAAAGTAATAAAAGTAATAAAAAGGTTCAAAAAAAAAAAACCCTTTTGCCATATTTGCAATAAAAAAATCAAAATAATAAACTAAAAATACGTGTTTGGTATCGCTGCGTCCATAAAAGTCCGATCTATCAAAGTTATGTATTATTTACCCTGCACAGTGAACGTACTCTGAAAAAAAAAATAAAGAACACCCGAAATGCACTTTTTTGGTCACCCTATCTCCGAGAAAAAATGTAATAAAAAGTGATCAAAAAGTCAATTGTATGCAAAAATGGTACCAACGGAAATGACAGGACATACCACACAAAATGAGCCTTTGCATAGGTATGTCGACAGAAAAATAAAAAAAGTTATTGTGCGCAGAAAATGGACACAGAAAATAATTTAAAAAAATTAAATATCTTTAAAAAATATACAGGTAGTACAGCAAAAAAACGCTATATACATTTGGTATCGTAGTAATCGTACTGACCCATAGAATAAAGTTATTGGGTCATTTTTGTTGCAGTTTGTGTGCCGTAAAAACAGGACGCATCGAACATTTCTCTTTACTTAAAAACTTGTAAAAAATTCTAAGTACATTATATGGTACAATAAATAGTACCATTAAAAAATTCAACTCATCCCGCAAAAAACAAGCCCTCATACAGCGATCTCGATGGATAAATAAACGAGCTAAGATTTTTTAAAAGGGAGGAGGAAAAAACGAAAATGGAAAAAAGCAAAAAAAGGTCTGTCACTAAGGGGTTAAAAAAACACTACTGGGTAGGAGCCCTAAAAAATGAATCCTGCCAGCTAGATGAAACCTGTGAGGGACCTCCCATACTCATGAGGAATAGCTCAGGGAGCATCCATAGTGTGTGTGCGTGTGTAAGGGGAGGATGGGGTCTGGGGACCAGCAAAAACTAATGACAGGGTAATAAATGGTATAGCATGTGACATGGCAAGAGCCCTTAACGCTACCTCACAGGCTCCTGACTTATAACTGTTAGTTCTACCAGGTGCTCAGAAAGCTGCTCTATAGAACAGACCTACAATTGATGGCATTCAATCCTGGACATGAGAAATTTGAATTATGTGTTGTTTCAACCCAACTGATAATTCAGAATTTATTCATAAAAATATTCTAAATTAGTATAGACACTTAAAGAGCTCAGTCACATGGGAATTTGTACGCGCGTCTGTCAGTTGCAATTGGTGGACGCATCTAAAGAGAACCAATGCTTTTCAATGGAAACGGGAACATGTGCCATTTTTACATGTGCACAAACGCATGCGGTGAAAATTATAGGACACCGGTTTGCAGAACGCATGTAACTACGTTCTGCGGCAAACCGGTGTTCTGTGTATGTCATTGATTGGCTGGGTAGGAGAAGACCCAGCTAGACGCGGCTGAGCCCCGGCAGCCGCAGACAGGGGAGTATACATTTATTTTATTATTTTTGGATTGATTTTCAGGTAAGGACTTATATTTTAAGCCCTTCCCCGAAAATCACTGCAGCGCTTCCTGGCAGTCAATTGAGCTGCCTGTACTGCCGGCTCTATTGAATTCAGTGGGAGAGCATCACTCTCCCCTGCCACAGCTGTGACAGAGGATTTCTTCATCTCCACGGGGAGTCCCATTTTCACTAGACACTTTGACAATGCAGTCACAGTGTCCAGTGCCAATGGGACTCCCTGTGGAGATGAAGAAATCCTCTTCCACAGCTGTCACAACTGTAGCAGAGGATCGCGATGCTCTCTATATGTCAATGGGGCCGCTGCAGCTGCTGCCGGCCCCATTGACCACAGGTGAAACCCCTGGATGTGCAGCTGTCACAGCCGCAGCAGGGAATAGCGGACAGCGCTCTTTTTGAGTGGATAAACGCTTCTAGCACGAAATCATGGTGGATAGAATATGAATATTATAATGGGATGCACTCCTCAAACACACCGCTCTTTTGGGAAACTGCAAAAGTGGTAATACGGGGGAAGCTCCTAAGTTACGTGTCGAACCTTAAGAAGACAATAAACACACAATTTAATAGGGCAAACGTGAAGCTCAAAGAAGCATACACCACTTTCCTGACATCCCCATCCACACAGAATGGAGAGGCCTGGAAGATAGCAAAATCAGACTTTGATCTCTGGGTGGACAGAAAAGAAAGGTCCTACAAAACATATTTCCAGGCAGAGCTCTTTAGATATGGGAACAAAGCTCGATAACTACTAGCCCGATTGGCCAAGGGACGCCTCCCCCAAGTCACATTACAACTTTGAAAGACGACACTAACTGTGTACATAGACACCCAAAGCAAATCAATAGGGTTCCACAAAAATACTATGAAGAACTTTACAAAGCCCCAACCCCGAGCGCAAATAATGGGCAGAGTTTTTTGAACTTAGTATCCATGCCATCCCTCCAAGAATCAGAAATAGAATAACTCAATAGGAATATAACAGAGGAGGAGGTCAAACTCACCATGCGATCGCTACACAACAACAACGCCCAGGCCCAGATGGGTACTCAACGGAATTCTATAACGCCTTAAAAGAACAAGTCTCACCAGCATTGACAAAATACTACAACCATATATTACAAATGGGAGAAATCTCAAAACACACCAACACAGCACACATAAAAGTGCTCCCCAAGCCCAATAAAAGCCCACAACTACCAGGATCGTACAGGCCCATTTCACTCATAAATCAAGACCTGAAAATACTTGCGAAGATACTAGCAGAACGGTTAAGCTCACTCATGCCCACACTAGTGGGACCTTCGCAAGTAGGGTTCATAAAAAAAACGCTCAGCAGTTGCAAATATTAGAAAGGTCCTTGGCGTATTAGACACACTAAGGCATCAGACACATCCAGCACCAAATCCAGTACTAATTTCCTTAGACGCCGAAAAGACATTTGGCAATGTACAATGGAGTTAGCTGGGTTTGGTCCTGGATAAAAAAGCATTGCAGGGTCCTTTCCATACTTACATAAACAGCATCTATAGTAACCCAACAGCAAGAATCCACGCACCGGGATTCTTATCAGACCCATTTCCACTGTATAGAGGTACCAGGCAGGGCTGTCCGCTGTCTCCCCTATTGTTTGATCTAGCATTAGAACCCCTAATACGTCATCCGGAGGACTCCCCCGTATTCCAGGGAATAAAAATCGGAACACAAGAAATCAAAACCATTCTTTTTGTGGATGACATTCTCATATTTATGGCAGATCCTAAAGCACATTTGAAAAGAGTGGATACATGGGATTACGGACACATCAGATGATTTTTCTTAGCTTTATTCTTTCATTATGCTCGTACAATCAGGTACATGATACAAACAAGAACGCGTTTCGGCGCAATGCCTTGTTCACCTCAATCTATGTTGTATAACTTCCTGATTTATAGGTTAAAAACAATTATCTTTAATTACAAACTACCTGATTCATTAACTCCTTCATCACATTTGGTTCTTTACTAGTTCTCTTCCCTCAGAACATGTTACTTAACCCTTACTAGATAATTGATCTATATAGATCATTATATATTAATCATAAGACCCTTGCGGCACTTATAAATCTTCCATTAATATATTATTATTTTGCACCAGAAATCCTATATAATGTAGTATATAGTCATCAATAGTTTATACCTAAAACCATCTCACAAGATTTCACTGTATTTTCCATATTGAGACTTTCATAATACATAAGTGCGGTTCTTACACTCACATTGTATGTTATGATTTCCTTACAACCAACTTTTATCTGAAAAATCCATTAATTATTTGATATTTTGGATTTCTGTTTATCGCAATATAATCACATTATAATCGCATAGAAAACGCATAAGGGTTAAATGTATTGGAAATCCTCAGAATTTTCCTTGCAACAATCTCCATGTCTCAATTTGTCAATAGACATTTGTTTTTTATTTAATTTGCTGTTTGGCGCAATATAATCGCATTACAATCGCATAGAAATCGCAAGAAAGTGAAAATTCTCAGAATCTTCTCTGAAACCATCTCCATATCTTAGTTCATAAGTAGACACTTATTTTCTGCTGATTTTATGTTTATCGCACTATAACCACAATATAATCGCATTACAATCGCATAGAAATCGCATGAAAGTGTATCCACTATCATTTGAACAAGCCATAGGACCGAATGGCAGAACGGATGGGAGTATGATTTTCTCTGCATGCACAGACTACAAGCACCGCAAGCAGCTAAGAAGGTGAGACAACTTCTTACATTTGAAAAGAGTAATAGCGGACATAACTGAATTTGGGACCTTCGCAGGTTACCGAATTAATCCAACAAAAAGCGAAGTACTAGAAATAGGTGCATCTAGCCCTAGGTCTTTTTGGATTTCCCTAGGATGGGGAGAAAGGGTAGTAAAACCTCATATTACATACCTAGGGATAAAAATAGATAAAGATCTCACTTCACTATACACCCTAAATTATCTGCCATTGATTGACAACATAGTGTCAGAATTAAAGAGATGGTCAAATCTTCCTCTCTCAATGCTGGGGAGATGCCAACTCGTCAAGATGATGAGCTTTTCAAAGTTGCTGTACCCTATGTAAACCATACCAGTGCTGATCAAGCTTGCAGATGTGTCGCGACCTAATTCAGCTTTTATAAAGTTTATTTGGGCAGGAAAGCACTCGAGCATATCTTTGCAGAAGTTAATGCTGAGCGGGAGTGAGGGAAGAGTGAATCTACCTAATGTCAGAAGCTACAATATAGCATGCCAAACAAGGCACATAGTAGATTGGATGAGAGGCACAGATGTATATTCCAACAGACTCCTTGAATCAAGCCTAACCGCCCCTTGGAACCCTATAGCATGTTTGCAAAATAGAGATGAGCGAACGTACTCGTCCGAGCTTGATACTCGTTCGAGTATTAGCGTGTTCGAGATGCTCGTTACTCGTAACGAGTACCACGCGATGTTCGGGTTACTTTCACTTTCATCTCTGAGACGTTAGCGCGCTTTTCTGGCCAATTGAAAGACAGGGAAGGCATTACAACTTCCCCCTGCAACGTTCAAGCCCTATACCACCCCCCTGCAGTGAGTGGCTGGCGAGATCAGGTGTCACCCGAGTATAAAAATCGGCCCCTCCCGCGGCTCGCCACAGATGCGCTCTGACATAGAGGAGGGAAAGTGCTATCTTGGTGGAGCTGCTAAAGGGAGAGTGTTAGGAGTATTTTAGGCTTCAAGAACCCCAACGGTCCTTCTTAGGGCCACATCTAACCGTGTGCAGTGCTGTGGAGGCTGCTTTGTGCAGTGTTGCACTTTTTTTTTTTTTGGTATATCGGCCGTGCAGAGCATTGCGCCCTGCAGTAATACTCCAGGGACAGAAGTGCGTAGGCAGGGACAGAAGACATATTGATTGAATATAGGCAGTGGGCCTTTGCTAAAAAATTTGGGGCAAAAAAATCTATTTGGCCTGCCTGTGACTGTGCTCAGTGTTCTGGGTCTGCCTGTGCTGGGTGTAGTAGTTCTACAAAATCATACGCAGCCAGCTAAGTGTTACAGCAGGCTTGCGCCAAATTATTTCCTGGCTCTGTGCGTAGGCAGGGACAGAAGACATATTGATTGAATATAGGCAGTGGGCCTTTGCTCTGTCTGGGCTGTGAAATCACTGCTGTATTGCAGTCCACAGTGCAACACTCTGCAGTTCTTTGACATACTCCAGGGACAGAAGTGCATAGGCAGGGACAGAAGACATATTGATTGAATATAGGCAGTGGGCCTTTGCTAAAAAATTTGGGGCAAAAAATCTATTTGGCCTGCCTGTGACTGTGCTCAGTGTTTTGGGTCTGTCTGTGCTGGGTGTAGTAGTTCTACAAAATCATACGCAGCCAGCTAAGTGTTACAGCAGGCTTGCGCCAAATTATTTCCTGGCTCTGTCTGGGCTGTGAAATCACTGCTGTATTGCAGTCCACAGTGCAACACTCTGCAGTTCTTTGACATACTCCAGGGACAGAAGTGCGTAGGCAGGGACAGAAGACATATTGATTGAATATAGGCAGTGGGCCTTTGCTAAAAAATTTGGGGCAAAAAATCTATTTGGCCTGCCTGTGACTGTGCTCAGTGTTTTGGGTCTGTCTGTGCTGGGTGTAGTAGTTCTACAAAATCATACGCAGCCAGCTAAGTGTTACAGCAGGCTTGCGCCAAATTATTTCCTGGCTCTGTCTGGGCTGTGAAATCACTGCTGTATTGCAGTGCACAGTGCAACACTCTGCAGTTCTTTGACATACTCCAGGGACAGAAGTGCGTAGGCAGGGACAGAAGACATATTGATTGAATATAGGCAGTGGGCCTTTGCTAAAAAATTTGGGGCAAAAAATCTATTTGGCCTGCCTGTGACTATGCTCAGTGTTCTGGGTCTGTCTGTGCTGGGTGTAGTAGTTCTACAAAATCATACGCAGCCAGCTAAGTGTTACAGCAGGCTTGCGCCAAATTATTTCCTGGCGTTCCGTAAGAGAAGTCAGCCTCCAACCACAGGCCAATAAGCGGCACATTTAATTACAGCGTTCTGTTTCTGCATTACTGGTAATACAGCATGCTGAGGGGTAGGGGTAGGCCTAGAGGACGTGGACGCGGGCGAGGACGCGGAGGCCTAAGTCAGGGTGTGGGCACAGGCCGAGCTCCTGATCCAGGTGTATCGCAGCCGACTGCTGCGGGATTAGGAGAGAGGCACGTTTCTGGCGTCCCCACATTCATCGCACAATTAATGGGTCCACGCGGTAGACCTTTATTAGAAAATGAGCAGTGTGAGCAGGTCCTGTCGTGGATGGCAGAAAGTGCTTCCAGCAATCTATCGTCCACCCACAGTTCTGCACCGTCCACTGCTGCAACTCAGAATCCTCTGGCTGCTGCTCCTCCTTCCTCCCAGCCTCCTCACTCCATTACAATGAGACATTCTGAGGAGCGGGGAGACTCCCAGGAACTGTTCTCAGGACCCTGCTCAGATTGGGCAGCAGTGGTTCCTCTCCCACCAGAGGAGTTTATCGTGACTGATGCCCAACCATTGGAAAGTTCCCGGGGTCCAGGGGATGAGGCTGGGGACTTCCGGCAACTGTCTCAAGACCTTTCAGTGGGTGAGGAGGCCGATGACGATGAGACACAGTTGTCTATCAGTGAGGTAGTAGTAAGGGCAGTAAGTCCGAGGGAGGAGCGCACAGAGGATTCGGAGGAAGAGCAGAAGAACAATGAGGTGACTGACCCCACCTGGTTTGCTACGCCT